>NC_057807.1:207047338-207119406 GCF_018294505.1 Triticum aestivum | reverse complement strand
CCGACCGCTGCCGCCCCGCCGGAGTTTGCCGCCGCCGTAGGTAGCCGCCACCGCCGCCGGTCTTCGCCGGTTAACCACCCGTTTTAAAAAGAACTGCGGTCGTTTTTTTACTTAGATCGGTTTATTTTTTTTTCCCGGTTTAGTCTATTTAGCGGACATTCGTCCGTACGTTCGTTTTAACGAACGATTTTCGTCGTTTAGTCGCAGACAGCGAGTGTTCATTCGTTAGCCTGTTCGTGCATTTTTCTTTTTCTCGGATTTTTCCGCTATTATTTCTGATCGCGATTTCTGATCTGATTTTCGTTTTAGTATAACTTTTCGCTCGTTTATCGGAATCAGGCGATTCAAGCTTCTATAGTTTCGTCTCGAAACCCTCTTTCCATTTAACCAACTCAAATAAGATTTTGCTACTGTAAAATTTGACTTAGGTCCAGATTAGTAAAATGAATCTTGTTTCTTTCGGCGTTTGAGTTTCGTTGCTTCGTTTGATTTGATTCTTTTTGCAAACCGGAGTTCTTAAGTTGAACTTTCTGGTTAGATCTCTTATTTTGGTTTTACCTGTGCATTATATGAGTGCTTATTGTATGCTTGTTTTTTGCGATAGAGTACCCAGAGTGCGCCGCTTGCTACTTCGGATCTCTAGGTTTCACAGATCATCAGCAAGGCAAGTAACACTTTGATCATACCCCTTTACTACCCAGTTTTATTGCATTAGATCAATCCTCAAACAATTGCATGAGTAGGATCTGATTAATATGTGGGTTTGGGAAGTAGTTGATGTAGAACCTATTACCTGTTTATTATCAAACCTATGGGAGTTACTTATACGTTTGCTTATATTGCCATGATATGCTAGTAGACGTGGATTGGGTGAGTGTATCCATGACAGATGTGAGATTGTTAATTTAATGGTTTATTTAAGGTGGCAACTTTAATACACATCTTGGTGGATTGAGGCACCTGGGATTCCAGTGATTGCCTATATTTTTATGGACCGCCACCCAGGCTCAAAGGGATCATGAGATTATTCATGCTAGAAACTTCCGTGTGCAGCAGCAAGCTACTATGGGCTCTACCATAGTTGATTAAGTCGTGTGAACTCTTACAGTGGTAGACTAGCAGATGTAAGGGAAAGTAGGTGTAACGGTCTACCCATCGTACGGTGGAAACGCTTCTGAAAGACTATGTCTCGGTCATCCGTTTCTCAAACACCATGTAGTGCAAGAATCCCAACGGAGGAGATCGAGTCTTGCGGGGAAAAGTGCACAAACCTCCGCAGAGTGTATAAACTAATCATGGTTAGCCGTGTCCCCGGTTATGGACGTTTTGTGTATCTAGTACTTGGATTATCATGTGAATCTCATCATGTTACTCTAATTAATTTTGTTGGGTTTAATGATGATGCTTAGTTGGGATTGAGTTGGGTGAACCTTCTCAATGTTTAACAACCACCATGATAGTTAAATAAAATTTACTCCTTTGCAGTGGGGAAAAATTGGCTTTATGCAAAAAATGTAACCATAGAGCTTTCCACCAGCCATATATGCATGTAGTATAGCATTATTCATTCATTACTCTCTATGTGTTACATTGCCAGCATATTCCATGTGCTGACCCGTTTTCGGGCTACAACGTTCATGTTGCAGACTTTTCAGACGATGATTAAGGTGCCTTAGGTCGTGGTCTTATACTCAGTGATGTCGTTGGAGTTGATGGACTCGCTTATCTTCCAAGCTTTCCGTAGTTATCGTTATTAGATGGCCTTAAGCCATGTTTATTGTAATAAGTTCTCTTTTGAGACATTCGATGTAATAAGTGTGTGATTGCTACTCTGTTATAAATCCTTCAAGTACAGTGCGTGTCAGCATTACTAATCCAAGGATGACACTAAAGTACAGAGATCAGACTGTTTGAGGTCTAGTCGTTACACTAGCATGCATCTGGTGTATTAAGTTCATGGTGAAACCGAGTAATGCAATAAGAACGATGACATGATGTAGACGAGATCTATTCATGTAGGAATAACCCCCATCTTGTTATCCTTACTAGCAACAATACATGTGTGTCTTGGTGCTCCTTCTGTCACTGGGAAACAACACCGCAAGATCGAACCCATCACAAAGCACCTCTTCCCATGGCAAGAAGATCTAGTTGGCTTAACTAAACCAAATATTTAAAGAAGAAACACGAGGCTATAAATAATCATGCATATAAGAGATCAAAGAAGACTCAAATAATATTCATGGATAAAAATCTAATCATAAACTCAAACTTCATCGAATCCCAACAAACACACTGCAAAAGTCATTACATCAAATAAGTCTCCAAGAGAACATTGTATTGAGAATCAAAAGAGAGAGAGAGAGAGAGAGAGAGAGAGAGAGAGAGAGAGAGGAAGCCATCACTACTGCCTACGGACACGTAGGTCTATCGTGGACTACTCACGCATCATCAGAGAGGCACCAATGAGGATGATGAACACCTCTGTGATGGTGTTAGATTGGATCTCGTGGTTCTTGAACTTGTGGCGGCTAGAATTGCCTTTCCTCGAGTCCCCTAGTGTTTCTAGAATATTTGGGAATTTGTAGGGAGAAGAGGCAGTGAAGGAGACCTATGTGGGGTCCACAACCCCCCCACCCCCGGGCGCTCCTGGGTTCCTTGGTGTGCCCTGGTTGGTTGTGCTCCCCACGGGCCTCCCCCAGGTGCTTTCTTGATTCCCAAGGTGTCTTCTGGTCCGAAAAAATCTCCAAAAAGTTTTGTTGCCTTGGACTCCGTTTGGTACGGATATTCTGTAAAGTAAAAAACAGCAACTAGCATTGGGTACTATGTCAATAGGTTAGTCCTAAAAAACGATATAAAAATGCTATAAAATGACGGTAAAACATCCAAGAATGATAATATATCAACATGGAACAATAAAAAATTATCGATACGTTGGAGACGTATCACTCTGCCAGAGACAAATCTCTCACAGCGAAGAAGATCACAGTCTCTAGCTGGCAAGTATCTACTCGGAACACAAAGAGATTTCTCTCACAACTTCCATAGGACTTGGGTTTAGCATCAGAGAATCAAAGCTTCGAACGCTAAACCCCTCTTAATTGTACGGTGGTCCTGTGACTCAATAAAGAGAGGAGAAACAACAAAATAAATGCTACGTCTTCATCGTCTTCAATCTTCTCAGTCGTAGTCACTTCCTTCAGACGAGCACTGAACCAATTGCCTTGCGTCAGCAATTTTTGCGGGGTCACTCGTGTTATCCTAATATTCGGTGATAACCTTCACTTCCACACAAGGTGTTAGAATTAATCCGAGGTCACTATCGATCTACCGAGGACCAAGCAATCACACAAGGCACGACATCGAGATTTGTTAACGAGGTTCACCGATATGGCTACATCCCCAGGGCCTGACTATAGGCGCTCCACCCCATGACACTGCTACAATATCACACCTTGGCCGCCCGGGCGCTAGCACACATCATCGGTTCCCCCGCGTGCCTATGCTATTATGTTGGCATAGGTTACATCGTGTGTCTACCCCCACTATATATGAGAGGCCTAGGATACAAGTGTCATATTAGGACACAACTCCTACTCTGTCAACACACAGTCCAAAACCAAGTCCAACTATAGCCTACCTTGTACAATAACATTCGACACACCTCTAACAAACTCCACCTTGGTGAATACTCTCCACCACCTTGGATCCATCCATGCGTCAAACCTCCAAGCACATTGGACCTGAGATACGTCATGAGCACCGCTGCTACTCCCAGACTCCATGTGACTCCACCTGCAACTGTAGTTCCTTCTCGTCTTCTTCACAGTCAACACTTTGTGCTCCCAACTTTTGTAGTATCCGCTCAACACCATCACACATCGATAGCTGATGCGTGACAGTGAAGAACTGACATATTGGATGCCACATATAAGAGTTACCTTAACTCAACATTACCGCTCTTTCATGACCGTATGTCTGAAGATTGAAGGAATCTCACCGTCGCCCTATGTCACCCTGAGTCCAATTCACAATTGTCTCACCATTTCCCGGATAGTCTCTAACATGTCCCACAACTATAGCACTTCACCTCCTTCTGTACTTGTCATCCGCATTTTCCCATGTGCATTGAACACCATAGAATATACGATCATGTACTCTCTCATCTTTTGACAGTTTCAGACTTTCCGCCACTTTATCAGATTCTCCACGGTCAACTCATGCCCATCAACTAGCATCGATAGACCCAGTCACCAACTTGAATCTGGTACTCATCAACACTACTTCAGCACCCCTGCACACTTTGTCTAATCACATGTCTTACAACTAGTGCCTTGGTCTGTCGTTGTGTCCCGTGCTTACCGCATGCCTCGCCACTATCACCATGCAGAGCCTCTGCTGCCCTGGTCGAGTATATCTAGGGCGGCGGAACCACACCACTCAAACCCCTACTATAGAAAACCACCGATCATCGACCGATGCCGAGTATCACGTCTCCATCAGACCACTGGTACCCAGTCTGATCGCTTTTCCGCTTTTCCGCTGAAATAGTCTTCGACTCTCCATGCATTTACACCATAGCCCCTCCATTAGCACATAGTGAAGTCTTCCATCAGACAACAGCTCCACCTTCAACATGACTTCATGTAGCTGTCCATGCTACCGTTGCGCCCCGTCGACTTCAAGCACTCATGTGTACACTTCCTTGAATCAACCCTGCGCCATAGTCTTGTCGAAGCTGCACAAACCCTCAGGCCTGCGTCACGTGTTTCCACGCCCCAAAAGTCGGCCACCATCAGCATCACGCTACTATGTCATCGTCACTGAAATCACCATCGTCTTCTGCTTTGACCGACATCCCCGTCGATCCGTCGGACAGTCCAACCCACCCTGCATCGTGTCTGCCCCGTACACCTCCATGCATTGCTTGACACCCTGTATTTGCATGATCTTGTCACAACGCGCTCTAGACTCCTCCAAGCCTTATACACATGCTGCCATCCTCTCAACGCGCACCACAAACCCTCACGCTATCATCCCAATACACATCATGTGTTCAAAGCAATAAAGCCAATATCCACCACAAGCCTTCCAGTGTGCATTTAAATTGGAAGATCAAAAGATCCAAAATATCCAACGTCACAATGTGCTCCTATAGGTTGTAGGTCCATTAGACATCCTATTTCTTTCTCCTGATGACTAGCTTCGGCGTTACATAACTTACCATTTTTCATCAAACAAATCTCATATATGTACAAGCACCCAGCCTGCTCACCCATGCGCAGTTCCTCAACTTGACCCGACATTGTGCACTTGCCACTCGTGGGAGCCTGCCTACTACGCTGAAGTTGCCACTGGCCTAGCTCCGCTCGTCTGCCTGCTATGTACGTTGTGGGCCAAAGTGGATCACGCCGTCCTATGGCCCGCAAACTCTGCACGGCCTGGGCCTCTGGCCCACCAGCACCCACACATGTGCATTGGACCTTGCATGTGCTAGGGCACCAAAACCCCTACCATCAATCTGCTGTCGCCGCTACTCGCTCGATCTGATCTCGCTGAGAATTCGGCTGCTGCATGTTCTATCATCGCCACGATCGAACAGTCACTCACGAACACCTCCCATGTACATGCCGCCCGAGCCTCCAGTCCAAATCCTACCGAGTTCCACGCTAACGCTGCTATGTTGTCAGGACCCCGACTCAATGCCACATCGATCTAGCATGTAACACCTCATATCACTTTGCGGCCTCACGCACGGTATTCCCACGGGTGTCGCCTTACCTTTGCCCGGGACCGTTTGCGTCTTTTGGCACACGTATATGATAGTGTCGCTAGCATCCATATGATAAGGAGCCCGGGCTGACATGGCTACTCGTAAACCCAAAGTGGCACAAACTTACAGGGACAGGCATCCATGACCCAACATCGAACGTGTCGGTCATCAGCGAGTGAATCCAGGCTGTAGCACTGGGCTAGCAGGACTCCGGTGAACCGGGCTATAGCGGGCTAACAGGACTCCGGTATTCATCGCATGACATTTCCCTGAAGGGACAGACACAGGAACGAAGAAGGACACATGCCGGCCAGCCTAAGTGTTCCGGAGCAGTAGCAAGCTACCCTGGCTCAGTGGAAACACTAGGAGACATTTCCCGGTAAGAGAGGCTACCAAGGATAAACAACTAGGTTGTCAGATCCCACACATACCAAGCATTTCAGTAACATACACACAATATGCTCGATATGTGCAAATACAACATGGC
This sequence comes from Triticum aestivum, assembly GCF_018294505.1. NCBI lineage: Eukaryota > Viridiplantae > Streptophyta > Magnoliopsida > Poales > Poaceae > Triticum > Triticum aestivum. Next base: position 207,113,146 of record NC_057807.1, on the reverse strand, counting down.
ATCACAACATGACTCTACAACTCAAGTATTTATTCAATAGGCTCCGAGGAGCGAGATAATACAATCATGGGTCTCATGACCCATCAATCAGAGCATACAAGTCAAAGCACAGGCGGAAGCTTAACATGTCTGAGTACAGACAGTTATAAATGAAAAAGGCTGAGAAGCCTGACTATCTACCAGATCCTGCCGAGGGCACAAGATCGTAGCTGAGGTAACAAGCTAAACGTCGAAGTCCAAGCGGAACTACTAGCGAGACTGAAGTCTCTCTGCAAAACATAAAATAGGCAAACGTGAGTACAAATGTACCCAGAAAGACTTACATCAGAACTAACTACATATGCATCATTATCAACAAAGGGGGTGGTGGAGTTTAACTGCAGCAAGCCAGCTTTGACTCGGTGGCTAACCTGAACTACGACTGCAAGTAACTCTTTTGAGGTGGCGCACACGAGTCCACATATTCACCATATCAATACACCACTATGGATTCGCTCCCGTCTCCCTACGAGAACGCCATCCATAGAACTCACGCTTATCTTGCGTATTTTAGAGTATCCACTTTCACTTGTCTATGAACTATGCAAGGGGTCCAAGTTTCCATATCCGAGGAATCCGGCTATTCGAATAGATGATGTTAACCCTGCAGGGGTGTACTTCTTCACACACGCTCTCGCCACTTACCGCCCTATACACGTCATGTACCTCGGCAACCTTCAAGCGGAAGCCGGGCGAGGGAGTCGGCCACGACCTGACTAACCGAACAAGTCTCTAGTCCAGGTTTATCGCCTATTCGGGTTCCATCCGCAAGGAGATCCCGCCAGGGTGTCGCTCACGGCCCCAAACGATGTGAGCAGGGTTCCCAAGCCCACCATCCGGGTGCCACTTGGTACACCGTGCCACTGTGCCTAGTCTGTCCAAAGCCCACCTGTACCGGGTGCCACTTGGTAGACTACTAACACTACCTACAAACACCAGAAACTAGTTGCAACTCCTGGACAGAGATCATGTTGATTAATAAGTCGAGAGGGGTCGAGTTACCGGAACCCAATGTGTGGTAGCAACTGGTCATGGCTCACAAACACAGAACTCAGTTCCTGAGGACGGCTGCAATGAGACAACCCACCATGTACTCCTACATGGCCTCTCACCGCTACCTTTACCAAATCGTGTTCACACACTTAGCTCACACACAGTAGGACATGTTCACACGCCTCTGGTTCATCCCCGATGAATCAGACCCGACTCAACTTTAAGCAGTAGCAGGCATGACAAACAAGCATGAATGAGTAGGCACATCAGGGCTCAAACAACTCCTACTCATGCTAGTGGGTTTCATCTATTTACTGTGGCAATGACAGGTCATGCAAAGGATAAAGGGGTTCAGCTACCGCAGCAAGTAACAAATATGTCGTTGTTGTCCTAATGTAGTAAAAGAGAGCAGGAGCGAGAGAGTGGGATTTTATCGGAATGAACAAGGGGGTTTTTGCTTGCCTGGCACTTCTGAAGATAATATAGCTCTTCATCGGTGTCATCGATCACAACGCTGGTACACGTCTATCGAGAGGGGACAATTACCGGCAAACAAGGAAGAAACACGATCAACGCAATGCACAATATGATGCATGCTATGACATGGCAATATGAACGTGTTTTGGGCTAATGCACCTAGCTATGATTTAAATGAAGTTGGTTTGAATACATGATTCAAATTCCAACTCCATATATGGTTATTTAAATGCCCTTTATTTGTTTTGTCCAAAACAGAGGAGAAACATTGATCAAACATGCATGAAAATGGTACAGATGGATTCCTTGAATTTTTCTGATAATTTTTCATATATAAATTATTTGATTTGGAGTTACGGTTGAATTTCTATGATTTTTAGAAGTTTTAGGCATTTTCTGAAATTATTAAATCATTTAAGATTTATTTAAATTCCAGAAAGGAATTATTGCGTCAGCATGACCTCATAGTGACGTCAGCAGGTCAACGGGCGCCGTCCAGGTCAAACCTGACGTTCGGGACCCACATGTCAGCTGCACAGTGATTTAACAGAGTTTAATTAACTTAACTAAATTGTTAGCCGGGTTAATTAAACGGTAGGGCCCACCGGTCAGTGGCCCTAGGCCTGGGTTAGCGGGGGTGGTTAGGCCCTAATGACCGGCCACGTCGGATTCGCCGGCGGTTGGACGACGGCGACGACCCAGAGCGGCGGTGGCTCGCCGGAGTTGCGCCACAGACGACGGATCGACGCGCCAAGGGCACCAGGAGGTAGCCCGTGCCCGTGCGCATCTAGGGGAACCAACGGAAGGTGCGGGGGTGGCCGGGGTTCGCTGGAGTGGAGCCCGACGCGGCGGCTGGAGCTCGGGCAACAACGGAGATGGCGCTATAGGGCATGGCAGGGAGCACCCGTGGGTGTTTCGGGTTCGCAGGAGCGCGGTGAGCACGCTGGTGATGCTCGGGCGAGCGGCCGAGCTCACGAGCACGGAGCTTGTTGACCATGGCGGCGGCGAGCCTCGGTGGAGGTGGGGAAGCTAGCTAGGGGAGGGGAACGACGGGGATTCTAGGGGAAAAAGAAGAGTGGCCCACGTAGGGACTAGCAGAGTCGACGACGAGGTCGGGGAAGCTCTGGACGACGCGAATTTACGGCGGCGATCTCCAGGCACCGGAGATGAAGACGACGACGCTCCGGTCGACTGGGGCCTCCTCTGGTCGCGTGCGTCGGTGTGCAGCTCCATGGGGTCAGGACGGAGCTCAGGGGTGTGGAGAGGGAGCGAGGGGGTGGCTGTGGCCGCGGCGAACGGCGTCGGTGGCGACGAGCTCCGCTCAGGCAGAGAGGAAGAGAGAGCAGAGGAGGATAGGGACGGAGGGAGAGACACGGGCGAGTGAGAGAGGGTCGAGGGCGAGTGCGTGGCGCTCGAGAGACGTCCAGGGGGAGGAGGAGGCAGCCAGGCAGGGAGGAGGTGGCCGGGGCGCGTGGCCGCGCGCGCCGGGCGCGTGCCCGTCCTCCTGGCAGGGAGGAAGACGACAGGGGAGGGAGGCGGCGGTGGGCTGGGCCGGCTGGAGGAGCTGGGCCGGCTGGGCTGGACAGGTAAGCGCCAGGTAAGTTGCTGGGCTTCTCTCCTTTTTTTTATATTTCTGTTCTGTTTTCTTTTATTTAATTCTTTTGCCACTGTTTTTAATTTAAAATAATTCAAACAATGCCAAAAGCTCCTCTGAATACTTTTATTTTGCTAGATGGACTTTTCCAAAAGCTCATAAAATATTTCAGGGATATTTGAAATTATATTCTAATTATATGAATATAATTCAAATTCAAATAGCTAATGAATTAAATTCAAAGTCCCAAAAATAAATCCTTAAAAATGTTCAATATTTTGGTTGGGACCAGAACCCTTGCCAAAAATTATCAAACATTTAAGAAGAGCATTTTGGAACAATGAATGAGATTTTTAGGGTTTTTGCCCTTCTTTTATTTAGGGTTTTGAGGCTTCCAATTTCCCTCAGTTCAAGTTTCAAAATTTAAACATGATGCAGACACCAAGCGGCACCAGAAGCTAGGGATGTGACAACTCACCCCCACTAAACAAGAATCTCGTCTCGAGATTCAAGCGTAGGGTAAGATGAAGGGGGAACGCAAACTAGTATGATCTTCACGATCCAGGTTGCACTTCATAAGATCGTTGATTCGATCACTATCATTGTCTCGAAGTCTTGCTCTGATAAATCCTGCCAACATGACATGGAGAGAAGAAGGAGATTCTAGAAGGGTCGATCTTCTCGAAGATCGAACAACTCAGGAGTAACTCACGGAATGAGACATAGCAACTCCTCTCGAGCTGAGAGACGAAGCACACATCCATAGGAATGGAGTGAAGCAGATGACAAGGTTCACTAGGTAGACAACAATTCCACACCTAAGAAGGTGGTAAACGATTGTCAACATAGCGAGGAATTGAGTTGCCATGATACCACGACGAAACATCCTGGAGGAGGGTGATTCATAGATATATCCCCTTTGGTGGCAAAAAGAATTACTTTTGATTCCGAGATCATTGAAACTCTTTATACCAGCCTAAGGCAATTCTTGAGTGATCATTTGGAGGGGGTCGGTAGAATGGCATACTCGGACTTGGATGATGTGGATTACCTTGTTGAAGACAACGTAATGGATGAATTTGCTTATCACCGGAAATGGAAGAGACCCATGGTCAAATGGCACAGTGGCGGTGCAAGCTGGGAACAAAATGCAAATGCTGGGAATGATTCTGGTAACTGGGGAAGAACCCAACAATAGAGAGTGAATTCACTGTTGGAATGGTTATAGCATAACCGAGGAAATCTGGGGCAATCCCAGTTAGTACCGATGATAACACGTAGCGCTTGTGCGTGCTCTCAAGAACTTGAGCATTTCCACAATCATCAAGGTTTTATCAACATCCGTGTCAAGGGTGCTGACAACACAACATACTACCATGATGGCTAATGTTGGATGATACAGACGCAATGGAAGATAACACCTTCTCAGATTACACCATAGCGAAGCCAAGGAACAAAATCTGGATGATCGACTGAGAGACATTTAGCACTCCGCTTCTAATGTTCTCCTTGATGTGCTAGTGTAACCCATTCATAGAAATGGTCTGGTATCTAGAACATCAAGTAAAAAGGTCGGACTTCGGGATCTCAAAAATCATAAGGCACAACTAGGGACTAAATCCTACGAAGTCCTTATGGGAAGGTGGCCAACTTCCTCAAACAAGATACTATAATAATAGGTCTACCGGATGGGTGTGTTGGCCACGACATCCACCTTACCGGTTATCGAGAGACCAATATTATAGTTCTTGGGAAATGTTTCAACCATCACATCTGCCTGAGATTCAGATCTGGTTGGTGTCAGGATATTCCAGACTCATCGAGTCTAGGAAGAAAAACGAAAGTTTGCAACACAAATCGACGAGATGACGTTGCGAGATTCTCGGGAAATGAACTATGATAGCAAGCTCCAAAAACACGAGCCGGTTCTGCTACAACATGTGAACATGTTGTCCAAGACAAACATGACCACAAAGTAGTCTTATAATAAAACACTACCGAGTTCAGGAGGGGGAACCATCATCGAGGATATCGAAGTTTTGTACAAATCCGTCTGGTACCTTCGGGACTAGCACTTAGAACTTATTAACCTTGAACAAATCAATCAGTGGCTTGGTGTGCTAGGGACACATATAGAATGGAGGTTGCAAGTCTCCGAACCACAGAATACTTCGCACGTATGCATGACTGATTTGGGATGATTTCAAAGGAAACAACATTGACTTTCTCGAATCCATGGCGGCAACTTGCATCAAATGCACATGAATTGGAGGAAGTCACTTCTTACATCCGAACATATGCTTCATGAACTAGCATGAAGAAATGCTTTCAAAAGTTTCCAACACTAGCTTAATGTTCAACAAATCATGGAGGAGAAAAGGATGTTGTCAATGGGCTCAACAACAATTCATCCGGGTTTCCTTTTAAAAGGAATTCCATAGTTAAGTGAACACAGTGATAGCATTGATCAGACCAAAAGATGTAATGGTGTATGCTCGAGGAAAATCCACGAGTAAGAAAACATTACGAACATCGTTGGTTCTGACTTGATTTTAGGATAGCCCATACTCAAATCAAAGTTTTGGTTAGGACGATAAGTCCAACAATTGATCGCGAGGATCAATCAATGAAGACATCACCTTTCTTCAACACACACTACACAAGAATATCCCTTTGGAACGAACTAAGTCAGGCAAGCTTTTATCTTCCAACTCTCCAAGTTGTTGTCTAGCTTAACCAACTAGCTCAGGGATATCTAACACTGATTCTTGGAGAGAAGGTGGTTCACAAGAAACCAACTTGATCACGAGCTCAACATAACAGTCAAGGGACAACCTGGTAATACTTCTGAGAAGATATTCGGAAAATCACGAACCACCGGTATGTTACTAAGCTCGAGAACAATCTCGCTTTTGAGGGCAAGACGATATGATCAAATGAGTGAGGACTTGACAAGATCCTAACTCATCAATCGAAGGGTGCACCGAAGTAAGGACTAGGTAGCACGATCAATCTTAGAATGATGACTCAATAATCAGCACGCTAAGAATGAGGTTGTGGTCCATTTAACTACCAAGCAACGGAGTTGCTAGCAGTATTGATTTCACACGCCATGATTCATTTGTCGGCATTCCGGTTACAATAACACAGGAACCGAGGAATGAACAATGATGGCAAGAAGTATCACTGTACCAAGAGTTCATAGGATGGTGTGCAATTCCTATAACAATCCCGATATAAAAGATGGTAATACTCCAAGGTAGAACAGAGCGAAAGCTGGATTAGCAATTTGTTCTGCGGAGCACAACTTCTTTGACCCAATCCTGGATATGGAAGAGGTACTGGAGTTTGTTTCTCCTAGTCATTCCGCGATAGAATGGCTTGACGGACCACAAGAGTAATAGGCATCGATAACGAATGCATGCATACTCTTGACTATCAATTGATAGACGAGGGTTAGTAGACGACTAAAGAGGGACAACTCAAAGGAACATATAACTTTCTGAGTTGTGGATGCATAGATTAGTATGTCGAACCAAGTTCAACATAATTCTTCCGGATAACCCATGCAGAAAGATAGAACTGGCAGAGTCACAATATATAATGGAGAACTCATCAAGAGCATTCTGGTTGTGATCGTTCAGTTCAACGAGGAACTTCTGCCATAAGTAGTTCATGGTATTTGGAAGAAGAAGATACCACGGACTTCAAGGACTATCGCAAAGGTTAATAATAACCTAAGGGAACTAGCAAACACTATCGACATCAAGTAAGTAGGGTGAATCTCGGGTTCAAGAACCCCGGAATGGAATACCTACTAACTAAGTGGCATCAAGGGATGCTTATGAGAATGATGGCCAGAATCATCACACTGGGACACAATCATGGCTAAATTACTAGATGATCCCCTAAGACGCCTAGGGTCATAATACCAGCTCCAACATATATGTCAAGGCAATAAAGTACCTCAACTCACTGATTTGTGTGATTAATCTGACCAAAGGCACATCGGAAACAGGAGGAAGGGATTTGCAAATGCATCAGACTCTTTAGAAACCTGGGATGACTCGGACAGCATAACGGCCGTAATTGCTCGAAAAGATTTGAGACAATCACAAAAGTGGTGGCATAGCCACTCAGATGCACAATATCAGGGTTTCGAGATCAATAATTAACATACGGAAGTAATAGGAACTGAAACGAGGCTTAAGTCCAACAATCTTATAAGTCTACGGATAAGTAACACGTGATCCTGATAGAAGGAAGAGATAGCCTAGTTCTTAATCCCCGTAGGAAAGATAAGATGACTCAGATCAGAAGGGCATAAGGTATAAGGAGTAAAAAGAGCCTTACGTTCCATCCCACAATCAATTCCCTTATATAACTAAAGAATTTCTAGACTCAACTTCGACCAGTTTGGCTTGGTAATCCTATAGGCAGTCAAGCTCTGATACCAACACTGTCAGGACCCCGACTCAATGCCACATCGATCTAGCATGTAACACCTCATATCACTTTGCGGCCTCACGCACGGTATTCCCACGGGTGTCGCCTTACCTTTGCCCGGGACCGTTTGCGTCTTTTGGCACACGTATATGATAGTGTCGCTAGCATCCATATGATAAGGAGCCCGGGCTGACATGGCTAGTCGTAAACCCAAAGTGGCACAAACTTACAGGGACAGGCATCCATGACCCAACATCGAACGTGTCGGTCATCAGCGAGTGAATCCAGGCTGTAGCACTGGGCTAGCAGGACTCCGGTGAACCGGGCTGTAGCGGGCTAACAGGACTCCGGTATTCATCGCGTGACATTTCCCCGAAGGGACAGACACAGGAACGAAGAAGGACACATGCCGGCCAGCCTAAGTGTTCCGGAGCAGTAGCAAGCTACCCTGGCTCAGTGGAAACACTAGGAGACATTTCCCGGTAAGAGAGGCTACCAAGGATAAACAACTAGGTTGTCAGATCCCACACATACCAAGCATTTCAGTAACATACACACAATATGCTCGATATGTGCAAATACAACATGGCATCACAACATGACTCTACAACTCAAGTATTTATTCAATAGGCTCCGAGGAGCGAGATAATACAATCATGGGTCTCATGACCCATTAATCAGAGCATACATGTCAAAGCACAAGCGGAGGCTTAACATGTCTGAGTACAGACAGTTATAAATGAAAAAGGCTGAGAAGCCTGACTATCTACCAGATCCTGCCGAGGGCACAAGATCGTAGCTGAGGTAACAAGCTAAACGTCGAAGTCCAAGCGGAACTACTAGCGAGATTGAAGTCTCTCTGCAAAACATAAAATAGGCAAACGTGAGTACAAATGTACCCAGCAAGACTTACATCAGAACTAACTACATATGCATCATTATCAACAAAGGGGGTGGTGGAGTATAACTGCAGCAAGCCAGCTTTGACTCGGTGGCTAACCTGAACTACGACTGCAAGTAACTCTTTTGAGGTGGCGCACACGAGTCCACATATTCACCATATCAATACACCACTATGGATTCGCTCCCGTCTCCCTACGAGAACGCCATCCATAGCACTCACGCTTATCTTGCGTATTTTAGAGTATCCACTTTCACTTGTCTATGAACTATGCAAGGGGTCCAAGTTTCCATATCCGAGGAATCCGGCTATTCGAATAGATGATGTTAACCCTGCATGGGTGTACTTCTTCACACACGCTCTCGCCACTTACCGCCCTATACACGTCATGTACCTCGGCAACCTTCAAGCGGAAGCCGGGCGAGGGAGTCGGCCACGACCTGACTAACCGAACAAGTCTCTAGTCCAGGTTTATCGCCTATTCGGGTTCCATCCGCAAGGAGATCTGGCCGGGGTGTCGCTCACGGCCCCAAACGATGTGAGCAGGGTTCCCAAGCCCACCATCCGGGTGCCACTTGGTACACCGTGCCACTGTGCCTAGTCTGTTCCAAGCCCACCTGTACCGGGTGCCACTTGCTAGACTACTAACACTACCTACAAACACCAGAAACTAGTTGCAACTCCTGGACAGAGATCATGTTGATTAATAAGTCGAGAGGGGTCGAGTTACCGGAACCCAATGTGTGGTAGTAACTGGTCATGGCTCACAAACACAGAACTCAGTTCCTGAGGACGGCTGCAATGAGACAACCCACCATGTACTCCTACATGGCCTCTCACCGCTACCTTTACCAAATCGTGTTCACACACTTAGCTCACACACAGTAGGACATGTTCACACGCCTCTGGTTCATCCCCGATGAATCAGACCTGACTCAACTTTAAGCAGTAGCAGGCATGACAAACAAGCATGAATGAGTAGGCACATCAGGGCTCAAACAACTCCTACTCATGCTAGTGGGTTTCATCTATTTACTGTGGCAATGACAGGTCATGCAAAGGATAAAGGGGTTCAGCTACCGCAGCAAGTAACAAATATGTCGTTGTTGTCCTAATGCAGTAAAAGAGAGCAGGAGCGAGAGAGTGGGATTTTATCAGAATGAACAAGGGGTTTTTTGCTTGCCTGACACTTCTGAAGATAATATAGCTCTTCATCGGTGTCATCGATCACAACGCTGGTACACGTCTATCGAGTGGGGACAATTACCGGCAAACAAGGAAGAAACACGATCAATGCAATGCACAATATGATGCATGCTATGACATGGCAATATGAACGTGTTTTGGGCTAATGCACCTAGCTATGATTTAAATGAAGTTGGTTTGAATACATGATTCAAATTCAAACTCCATATATGGTTATTTAAATGCCCTTTATTTGTTTTGTCCAAAACAGAGGACAAGCATTGATCAAACATGCATGAAAATGGTACAGATGGATTCCTTGAATTTTTCTGATAATTTTTCATATATAAATTATTTGATTTGGAGTTACGGTTGAATTTCTATGATTTTTAGAAGTTTTAGGCATTTTCTGAAATTATTAAATCATTTAAGATTTATTTAAATTCCAGAAAGGAATTATTGCGTCAGCATGACCTCATAGTGACGTCAGCAGGTCAACGGGCGCCGTCCAGGTCAAACCTGACGTTCGGGACCCACATGTCAGCTGCACAGTGATTTAACAGAGTTTAATTAACTTAACTAAATTGTTAGCCGGGTTAATTAAACGGTAGGGCCCACCAGTCTGTGGCCCTAGGCCTGGGTTAGCGGGGGTGGTTAGGCCCTAATGACCGGCCATGTCGGATTCGCCGGCGGTTGGACGACGGTGATGACCCAGAGCGGCGGTGGCTCGCCGGAGTTGCGCCAGAGACGACAGATCGACGCGCCAAGGGCAAAAGGAGGTAGCCCGTTCCCTGCGCATCTAGGGGAACCAACGGAAGGTGCGGGGGTGGCCGGGGTTCACCGGAGTGGAGCCCGACGCGGCAGCCGGAGCTCGGGCAACAGCGGAGATGGCGCTATAGGGCATGGCAGGGAGCACCCGTGGGTGTTTCGGGTTCGCAGGAGCGCGGTGAGCATGCTGGTGATGCTCGGGCGAGCGGCCGAGCTCACGAGCACGGAGCTCGTTGACCATGGCGGCGGCGAGCCTCGGCGGAGGTGGGGAAGCTAGCTAGGGGAGGGGAACGACGGGGATTCCAGGGGGAAAAAGAAGAGTGGCTCACGTAGGGACTAGCAGAGTCGACAACGAGGTCGGGGAAGCTCTGGACGACGCGAATTTACGGCGGCGATCTCCGGGCACCGGAGATGAAGACGACAACGCTCCGGTCGACTGGAGCCTCCTCTGGTCGCGTGCGTCGGTGTGCAGCTCCATGGGGTCAGGACGGAGCTCAGGGGTGTGGAGAGGGAGCGAGGGGGTGGCTGTGGCCGCGGCGAACGGCGTCGGTGGCGACGAGCTCCGCTCGGGCAGAGAGGAAGAGAGAGCAGAGGAGGATAGGGACGGAGGGAGAGACACGGGCGAGTGAGAGAGGGTCGAGGGCGAGTGCGTGGCGCTCGGGAGACGTCCAGGGGGAGGAGGAGGCAGCCAGGCAGGGAGGAGGTGGCGGGGCGCGTGGCCGCGCGCGCCGGGCGCGTGCCCGTCCTCCTGGCAGGGAGGAAGACGACAGGGGAGGGAGGCGGCAGTGGGCTGGGCCGGCTGGAGGAGCTGGGCCGGCTGGGCTGGACAGGTAAGCGCCAGGTAAGTTGCTGGGCTTCTCTCCTTTTTTTATATTTCTGTTCTGTTTTCTTTTATTTAATTCTTTTGCCACTGTTTTGAATTTAAAATAATTCAAACAATGCCAAAAGCTCCTCTGAATATTTTTATTTTGCTAGATGGACTTTTCCAAAAGCTCATAAAATATTTCAGGGATATTTGAAATTATATTCTAATTATATGAATATAATTCAAATTCAAATAGCTAATGAATTAAATTCAAAGTCCCAAAAATAAATCCTTAAAAATGTTCAATATTTTGGTTGGGACCAGAACCCTTGCCAAAAGTTATCAAACATTTAAGAAGAGCATTTTGGAACAATGAATGAGATTTTTAGGGTTTTTGCCCTTCTTTTATTTAGGGTTTTGAGGCTTCCAATTTCCCTCAGTTCAAGTTTCAAAATTTAAACATGATGCAGACACCAGGCGGCACCAGAAGCTAGGGATGTGACAACTCACCCCCACTAAACAAGAATCTCGTCTCGGGATTCAAGCGTAGGGTAAGATGAAGGGGGAACGCAAACTAGTATGATCTTCACGATCCAGGTTGCACTTCATAAGAGCGTTGATTCGATCACCATCATTGTCTCGAAGTCTTGCTCTGAGAAATCCTGCCAACATGACATGGAGAGAAGAAGGAGATTCTAGAAGGGTCGATCTTCTCGAAGATCGAACAACTCAGGATTAACTCACGGAATGAGACATAGCAACCCCTCTCGAGCTGAGAGACGAAGCACACATCCATAGGAATGGAGTGAAGCAGATGACAAGGTTCACTAGGTAGACAACAATTCCACACCTAAGAAGGTGGTAAACGATTGTCAACGTAGCGAGGAATTGAGTTGCCATGATACCACGACGAAACATCCTGGAGGAGGGTGATTCGTAGATATATCCCCTTAGGTGGCAAAAAGAATTACTTTTAATTCCGAGATCATTGAAACTCTTTATACCAGCCTAAGGCAATTCTTGAGTGATCGTTTGTAGGGGGTCGGTAGAATGGCATACTCGGACTTGGATGGTGAGGATTACCTTGTTGAAGACAACGTAATGGATGAATTTGCTTATCACCGGAAATGGAAGAGACCCATGGTCGAATGGCACAGTGGCGGTGCAAGCTGTGAACAAAATGCAAATGCTGGGAATGATTCTGGTAACTGGGGAAGAACCCAACAATAGAGAGTGAATTCACTGTTGGAATGGTTATAGCATAACCGAGGAAATCTGGGGCAATCCCAGTTAGTACCGATGATAACACGTAGCGCTTGTGCGTGCTCTCAAGAACTTGAGCATTTCCACAATCATCAAGGTTTTATCAACATCCGTGTCAAGGGTGCTGACAACACAACATACTACCATGATGGCTAATGATGGATGATGCAGACGCAAAGGAAGATAACACCTTCTCAGATTACACCTTAGCGAAGCCAAGGAACAAAATCTGGATGATCGACCGAGAGACATTTAGCACTCCGCTTCTAATGTTCTCCTTGATGTGCTAGTGTAACCCATTCATAGAAATGGTCTGGTATCTAGAACATCAAGTAAAAAGGTCGGACTTCGGGATCTCAAAAATCATAAGGCACAACTAGGGAGTAAATCCTATGAAGTCCTTATGGGAAGGTGGCCAACTTCCTCAAACAAGATACTATAATAATAGGTCTACCGGATGGGTGTGTTGGCCACGACATCCACCTTACCGGTTATCGAGAGACCAATATTATAGTTCTTGGGAAATGTTTCAACCATCACATCTGCCTGAGATTCAGATCTGGTTGGTGTCAGGATATTCCAGACTCATCGAGTCTAGGAAGAAAAACGAAAGTTTGCAACACAAATCGACGAGATGACGTTGCGAGATTCTCGGGAAATGAACTATGATAGCAAGCTCCAAAAACACGAGCTGGTTCTGCTACAACAAGTGAACATGTTGTCCAAGACAAACATGACCACAAAGTAGTCTTATAATAAAACACTACCGAGTTCAGGAGGGGGAACCATCATCGAGGATATCGAAGTTTTGTACAAATCCGTCTGGTACCTTCGGGGCTAGCACTTAGAACTTATTAACCTTGAACAAATCAATCAGTGGCTTGGTGTGCTAGGGACACATATAGAATGGAGGTTGCAAGTCTCCGAACCACAGAATACTTCGCACGTATGCATGACTGATTTGGGATGATTCCAAAGGAAACAACATTGACTTTCTCGAATCCATGGCGGCAACTTGCATCAAATGCACATGAACTGGAGGAAGTCACTTCTTACATCCGAACATATGCTTCATGAACTAGCATGAAGAAATGCTTTCAAAAGTTTCCAACACTAGCTTAATTTTCAACAAATCATGGAGGAGATAAGGATGTTGTCAATGGGCTCAACAACAATTCATCCGGGTTTCCTTTTAAAAGGAATTCCATAGTTAAGTGAACACAGTGATAGCATTGATCAGACCAAAAGATGTAATGGTGTATGCTCGAGGAAAATCCACGAGTAAGACAACATTACGAACATCGTTGGTTCTGACTTGATTTTAGGATAGCCCATACTCAAATCAAAGTTTTGGTTAGGACGATAAGTCCAACAATTGATCGCGAGGATCAATCAATGAAGACATCACCTTTCTTCAACACACACTACACAAGAATATCCCTTTGGAACGAACTAAGTCAGGCAAGCTTTTATCTTCCAACTCTCCAAGTTGTTGTCTAGCTTAACCAACTAGCTCAGGGATATCTAACACCGATTCTTGGAGAGAAGGTGGTTCACAAGAAACCAACTTGATCACGAGCTCAACATAACAGTCAAGGGACAACCTGGTAATACTTCCGAGAAGATATTCGGAAAATCACGAACCACCGGTATGTTACTAAGCTCGAGAACAATCTCGCTTTTGAGGGCAAGACGATATGATCAAATGAGTGAGGACTTGACAAGATCCTAACTCATCAATCGAAGGGTGCACCGAAGTAAGGACTAGGTAGCACGATCAATCTTAGAATGATGACTCAATAATCAGCACGCTAAGAATGAGGTTGTGGTCCATTTAACTACCAAGCAACGGAGTTGCTAGCAGTATTGATTTCACACGCCATGATTCATTTGTCGGCATTCCGGTTACAATAACACAGGAACCGAGGAATGAACAATGATGGCAAGAAGTATCACCACTATGAAAATCTGATACCACTTGATAGAGGCAAAGGTGTCCCGTCTTTCGATGAGATGATGGATATCGCTTTGGTGGAAGTCGACTTTGACGATCCGACTACGAACGTGCGAGGACGTCGCGCCTTAGCAATCGCTAAACCAACTCCGAGAGGTTATTGACCACGCCGGAGCACGATCAACCTAACCACGAGGGTCTGTTTCCCGTGAGCAAATGAAGAACAAGCAAGAAACTAAGATTGCAATCTGGATATTGCGAATATAAGATGAAAGCTTTATTGATCAAGGTGGGGTTCTGTGACGCCTTTGTCTGGTTGTTGAACACAAACGAAGTACGCGAAGTTGCAGCTATGGCGAACTTTTAATCTAAACAAAACCCAAAGTCTAAACGATGCCCTAAGGGTTGTATATATGGAGGAAGAGGGGGGAATTTCGTGGCCCTTGGTGGAGGGGTCCGAAATCAACCCTATCTCTTGTTTCCCCACACATACGGACTCTAAAAATAGCCTATACTTATGTATTTCGAAATTACATGGGCCTGGCCCAATAATAAGGTGACGCAGCACCTAAAATAGCCTCGGGACGAAATTTATGAAGTGGCATCTTGTATATTTCGTCCAAGGCTTCATGCACCCATTATGGTGGCTTCAAAGTCCTGAAATCATCACTTGTAACTCCGTTCTTGTTCCCCTTGCGCATGCCATCATCTCCATGCTTGTTCTTGCTCCAATGTTCATCCTTCTCCAAGCTAGGCCCTTCATTTGTAAGCAAAACAAATGTATCCAATTTAGGCAGCATCATATTCTCATGAACATTAGAATCATTACCAAGAAACGAAAGTACCTGGTAATTTAGTTGGCGTGCACGAGCTCTAGTAATTGGTCCAGTATGCATAGCAGCAGGGGCTATGGGTGTAACAATTGTATTGATGTCCTCATCATCCTCCCCTTCTTGAAATGAAGTCGTCCTCGACGGAAGTTCATCTTCCTCACCCAAATTAGGCTTCAAATCTGCAATGTTAAAAGTGGGACTAACCCCAAAATCTGCAGGCAGCTCAAGTTTATATGCATTATCATTTATTTTCTCTAACACCTTAAAGGGACCATCAGCACGTGGCATTAGCTTGGATTTGCGCAAATCAGGAAATCTATCCTTACGCAAATGTAACCAAACAAGATCTCCAGGTGCAAACACAACATGTTTTCTACCCTTATCTCCAGCAAGTTTATATTTAGCATTCATATGCTCAATGTTTTCCTTAGTTAACTCATGTATTTTTAAAATCAATTCAGCACATTGTTTAGCATCAAAATTAACCTTCTCCGAAGATGGAAGAGGCAACAAATCAATAGGTGCACGAGGTAGGAAACCATACACAACTTCAAAAGGGCACATCTTAGTAGTAGAATGCAATGAACGATTATAAGCAAATTCAATATGAGGCAAGCATTCCTCCCACATTTTCTTATTATTCTTCAAAACAGCCCTAAGCATAGTAGACAACGTTCTATTGACTACTTCAGTTTGTCCATCAGTTTGGGGGTGACAAGTAGTACTAAAAAGCAGTTTAGTCCCCAACTTAGCCCATAAACATCTCCAAAAGTGGCTAAGAAATTTAGTATCACGATCTGAAACAATAGTATTTGGCACACCATGCAAGCGAATAATTTCACGAAAGAACAAATCAGCAACATTAACAGCATCATCGCTTTTATGACATGGTATAAAGTGTGCCATTTTCGAGAATCTATCCACGACAACAAATATGCTATCCATCCCCTTATTTGTTCTAGGTAAACCTAAAACAAAGTCCATAGATATATCCTCCCAAGGAACACTAGGTACAGGCAAAGGCATATATAAACCATGAGGATTGAGTCGTGACTTAGCTTTTTGACATGTAGTGCATCGAGCAATAAAACGCTCAACATCCCGTCTCATCTTTGGCCAAAAGAAATGTGTAGCAAGTACGTCCTCCGTCTTCTTCACGCCAAAGTGTCCCATTAATCCTCCTCCATGCGCCTCCTGCAACAACAAAAGACGAACGGAGCTAGCTGGAATGCATAGCTTGTTAGCACGAAACACAAATCCATCGTTAATGACAAACTTGTTCCACATTCTTCCTTCTTTACAATTCTGCATTACATCTTTAAAATCAGCATCATGCACATATTGATCTTTGATGGTCTCCAAACCAAATATTTTGAAGTCAAGTTGTGAAAGCATAGTATAGCGACGAGACAATGCATCAGCAATAACATTTTCTTTTCCCTTCTTGTGTTTAATGACATAAGGGAAAGTCTCAATGAATTCAACCCATTTAGCATGTCTACGATTCAGTTTAGCTTGACTTTTAATATGTTTCAAAGATTCATGATCAGAATGTATAACAAATTCTTTGGGCTATAAATAATGTTGCCATGTTTCTAAAGTCCGAACAAGAGCATATAATTCTTTATCATAAGTAGAATAATTCAGACTAGGCCCACTCAATTTTTCAGAAAAGTATGCAACAGGTTTGCCATCTTGTAATAACACACCTCCTAATCCAATTCCACTAGCATCACATTCAAGCTCAAAAGTCTTATTAAAATCAGGAAGTTGGAGTAAAGGAGCATGTGTCAACTTATCTTTCAATACCGTGAAGGCTTCTTCCTGTGCGGTACCCCAAACAAAAGGCACATCCTTCTTTGTAAGCTCGTTGAGAGGTGCAGCAATGGTGCTGAAATCTCTCACAAAACGCCTATAGAATCCAGCGAGGCCAAGAAAACTCCTCACTTGTGTGACCGTTTTGGGCTGCGGCCAACTCTCAATAGCTTCAATCTTGGCTTTGTCAACTTCAATTCCCTGTGGAGTAACAACATAGCCAAGAAAAGATACTCGGTCGGTGCAAAAGGTGTACTTCCCAAGGTTACCAAACAAACGTGCATCACGTAGAGCAATAAAAACAGCACGTAAATGTTCCAAATGTTCTTCCAAAGATCTGCTATAAATCAGTATGTCATCAAAGTAAACTACCACAAATCGTCCAATGAAAGCACGTAAAACTTCGTTCATTAATCTCATGAAAGTACTAGGTGCATTAGTTAACCCAAAAGGCATGACTAACCACTCATATAATCCAAACTTAGTTTTAAATGCTGTTTTCCATTCATCTCCCAATTTCATACGAATTTGATGGTAGCCACTACGCAAATCAACTTTGGAGAATATTGTAGAACCACTCAATTCATCAAGCATATCATCTAGCCTAGGAATAGGATGACGATAACGAATAGTAATATTATTAATGCCTCTACAATCAACACACATACGTGATGTACCATCCTTTTTCGGCACTAGAATAATAGGAACAGCACAAGGTGATAGAGGCAAAGGTGTCCCGTCTTTCGATGAGATGGTGGATTTCGCTTTGGTGGAAGTCGACTTTGACGATCCGACTACGAACGTGCGAGGACGTCGCGCCTTAGCAATCGCTAAACCAACTCCGAGAGGTTATTGACCACGCCGGAGCACGATCAACCTGACCACGAGGGTCTGTTTCCTGCGAGCAAACGAAGAACAAGCAAGAAACTAAGATTGCAATCTGGATATTGCGAATATAAGATGAAAGCTTTATTGATCAAGGTGGGGTTCTGTGACGCCTTTGTCTGGTCGTTGAACACAAACGAAGTACGCGAAGTTGCAGCTATGGCGAACTTTTAATCTAAACAAAACCCAAAGACTAAACGATGCCCTAAGGGCTGTATATATGGAGGAAGAGGGGGGGAATTTCGTGGCCCTTGGTGGAGGAGTCCGAAATCAACCCTATCTCTTGTTTCCCCACACATACGGACTCTAAAAATAGCCTATACTTATGTATTTCGAAATTACATGGGCCTGGCCCAATAATAAGGTGACGCAGCACCTAAAATAGCCTCGGGACGAAATTTATGAAGTGGCATCTTGTATATTTCGTCCAAGGCTTCATGCACCCATTATGGTGGCTTCAGAGTCTTGAAATCATCACTGGTAACTCCGTTCTTGTTCCCCTTGCGCATGCCATCATCTCCATGCTTGTTCTTGCTCCAATGTTCATCCTTCTCCAAGCTAGGCCCTTCATTTGTAAGCAAAACAAATGTATCCAATTTAGGCAGCATCATATTCTCATGAACATTAGAATCATTACCAAGAAACGAAAGTACCTGGTAATTTAGTTGGCGTGCACGAGCTCTAGTAATTGGTCCAGTATGTATAGCAGCAGGGGCTGTGGGTGTAACAATTGTATTGATGTCCTCATCATCCTCCCCTTTTTGAAATGAAGTCGTCCTCGACGGAAGTTCATCTTCCTCACCCAAATAAGGCTTCAAATCTGCAATGTTAAAAGTGGGACTAACCCCAAAATCTGCAGGCAGCTCAAGTTTATATGCATTATCATTTATTTTCTCTAACACCTTAAAGGGACCATCAGCACGTGGCATTAACTTTGATTTGCGCAAATTAGGAAATCTATCCTTACGCAAATGTAACCAAACAAGATCTCCAGGTGCAAACACAACATGTTTTCTACCCTTATCTCCAGCAAGTTTATATTTACCATTCATACGCTCAATGTTTTCCTTAGTTAACTCATGCATTTTTAAAATCAATTCAGCACGTTGTTTAGCATCAAAATTAACCTTCTCCGAAGATGGAAGAGGCAACAAATCAATAGGTGCACGAGGTAGGAAACCATACACAACTTCAAAAGGGCACATCTTAGTAGTAGAATGCAATGAACGATTATAAGCAAATTCAATATGAAGCAAGCATTCCTCCCACATTTTCTTATTATTCTTCAAAACAGCCCTAAGCATAGTAGACAACGTTCTATTGACTACTTCAGTTCGTCCATCAGTTTGGGGGTGACAAGTAGTACTAAAAAGCAGTTTAGTCCCCAACTTAGCCCATAAACATCTCCAAAAGTGGCTAGGAAATTTAGTATCACGATCTGAAACAATAGTATTTGGCACACCATGCAAGCGAATAATTTCACGAAAGAACAAATCAGCAACATTAACAGCATCATCGCTTTTATGACATGGTATAAAGTGTGCCATTTTCGAGAATCTATCCACGACAACAAATATGCTATCCCTCCCCTTCTTTGTTCGAGGTAAACCTAAAACAAAGTCCATAGATATATCCTCCCAAGGAACACTAGGTACAGGCAAAGGCATATATAAACCATGAGGATTGAGTCGTGACTTAGCTTTTTGACATGTAGTGCAGCGAGCAATAAAACGCTCAACATCCCGTCTCATCTTTGGCCAAAAGAAATGTGTAGCAAGTACATCCTCCGTCTTCTTCACGCCAAAGTGTCCCATTAATCCTCCTCCATGCGCCTCCTGCAACAACAAAAGACGAACGGAGCTAGCTGGAATGCATAGCTTGTTAGCACGAAACACAAATCCATCGATAACAACAAACTTGTTCCACATTCTTCCTTCTTTACAATTCTGCATTACATCTTTAAAATCAGCATCATGCACATATTGATCTTTGATGGTCTCCAAACCAAATATTTTGAAGTCAAGTTGTGAAAGCATAGTATAGCGACGAGACAATGCATCAGCAATAACATTTTCTTTTCCCTTCTTGTGTTTAATGACATAAGGGAAAGTCTCAATGAATTCAACCCATTTAGCATGTCTACGATTCAGTTTAGCTTGACTTTTAATATGTTTCAAAGATTCATGATCAGAATGTATAACAAATTCTTTGGGCCATAAATAATGTTGCCATGTTTCTAAAATCCGAACAAGAGCATATAATTCTTTATCATAAGTAGAATAATTCAGACTAGGCCCACTCAATTTTTCAGAAAAGTATGCAACAGGTTTGCCATCTTGTAATAACACACCTCCTAATCCAATTCCACTAGCATCACATTCAAGCTCAAAAGTCTTATTAAAATCAAGAAGTTGGAGTAAAGGAGCATGTGTCAACTTATCTTTCAATACCGTGAAGGCTTCTTCCTGTGCGGTACCCCAAACAAAAGGCACATCCTTCTTTGTAAGCTCGTTGAGAGGTGCAGCAATGGTGCTGAAATCTCTCACAAAACGCCTATAGAAACCAGCGAGGCCAAGAAAACTCCTCACTTGTGTGACCGTTTTGGGCTGCGGCCAACTCTCAACAGCTTCAATCTTGGTTGTGTCAACTTCAATTCCCTGTGGAGTAACAACATAGCCAAGAAAAGATACTCGGTCGGTGCAAAAGGTGCACTTCCCAAGGTTACCAAACAAACGTGCATCACGTAGAGCAATAAAAACAGCACGTAAATGTTCCAAATGTTCTTCCAAAGATCTGCTATAAATCAGTTTGTCATCAAAGTAAACTACCACAAATCGTCCAATGAAAGCACGTAAAACTTTGTTCATTAATCTCATGAAAGTACTAGGTGCATTAGTTAACCCAAAAGGCATGACTAACCACTCATATAATCCAAACTTAGTTTTAAATGCTGTTTTCCATTCATCTCCCAATTTCATATGAATTTGATGGTAGCCACTACGCAAATCAACTTTGGAGAATATTGTAGAGCCACTCAATTCATCAAGCATATCATCTAGCCTAGGAATAGGATGACGATAACGAATAGTAATATTATTAATGCCTCTACAATCAACACACATACGTGATGTACCATCCTTTTTCGGCACTAGAATAATAGGAACAGCACAAGGACTAAGGGATTCGCGTATATAACCTTTGTCGAGAAGCTCTTGTACTTGACGCATAATCTCCTTCGTCTCCTTTGGATTGGTACGGTATGGTGCACGGTTTGGCAGTGAAGCACCGGGAATTAAGTCAATCTGATGCTCAGTCCCTCGAATAGGCGGTTATCCCGGTGGCACGTCTTGTGGAAAGACGTCAGCGAACTCCTGCAAAATGTTAGTGACAGCAGGAGGCAAAGAGGAAGGCACGTCCTCGAATGAAAATAATGCCTCTTTGCACACAAAAGCATAGCAAACAGATTTGCTGAAATCTAGCTCATCAATATCAGATTTGGTGGCAAATAAACATGCACTTTTCAATTTAATTTCAGAAGCAACACTAGATGGTTTGTTATTAGGCTTCATTTGTTGCTCAAATTCTTTTGCCACAATCTGATTTTCACTCTTATTCTTCTCCTGTTTTGCTTTATTAGCTCTATTAATATCATCTTTCAAAATGGAATCAGGAGTCATAGGAAGCAAAGTAATATTTTTATCCTTATGAACAAGAGTATAGTGATTGTTTCTACCATGGTGTACAGAATTTTTATCAAATTGCCATGGTGTACCAAGTAATAAGGAACATGCTTGCATAGGTACCACATCACAATCAACATAATCAGCATATGTAGAGATACTAAAATGCACACGAACAGTACGTGTTACCTTAACCTTGCCGCTGTTGTTGAACCATTGGATGTAGTAAGGATGTGGATGTGGTCTTGTGGTGAGAGAAAGCTTCTCCACCATCTCCATGCTAGCCAAGTTGTTGCAGCTCCCTCCGTCTATGATGACGCGCACAGAACGTTCCTTCACAACTCCCTTGGTATGGAACAAATTGTGCCTCTGATTTTGCTCAGCTTGTGTGACCTGCACACTCAAAACACGTTGAGCAACTAAACATTCATACCTGTCAGCGTCTTCAGGAGCCATGTATTGCGTCTCATGATCAGAATCATCTCCACCATGTTCTTCACGTGTAATAAGAGCCAAAGTCTCCTCATCATAGTCACTAGCAGTGATAGAGGCAAAGGTGTCCCGTCTTTCGATGAGATGGTGGATTTCGCTTTGGTGGAAGTCGACTTTGACGATCCGACTACGAACGTGCGAGGACGTCGCGCCTTAGCAATCGCTAAACCAACTCCGAGAGGTTATTGACCACGCCAGAGCACGATCAACCTGACCACGAGGGTCTGTTTCCTGCGAGCAAACGAAAGAACAAGCAAGAAACTAAGATTGCAATCTGGATATTGCGAATATAAGATGAAAGCTTTATTGATCAAGGTGGGGTTCTGTGACGCCTTTGTCTGGTCGTTGAACACAAACGAAGTACGCGAAGTTGCAGCTATGGCGAACTTTTAATCTAAACAAAACCCAAAGTCTAAACGATGCCCTAAGGGCTGTATATATGGAGGAAGAGGGGGGAATTTCGTGGCCCTTGGTGGAGGGGTCCGAAATCAACCCTATCTCTTGTTTCCCCACACATACGGACTCTAAAAATAGCCTATACTTATGTATTTCAAAATTACATGGGCCTGGCCCAATAATAAGGTGACGCAGCACCTAAAATAGCCTCGGGACGAAATTTATGAAGTGGCATCTTGTATATTTCGTCCAAGGCTTCATGCACCCATTATGGTGGCTTCAAAGTCCTGAAATCATCACTGGTAACTCCGTTCTTGTTCCCCTTGCGCATGCCATCATCTCCATGCTTGTTCTTGCTCCAATGTTCATCCTTCTCCAAGCTAGGCCCTTCATTTGTAAGCAAAACAAATGTATCCAATTTAGGCAGCATCATATTCTCATGAACATTAGAATCATTACCAAGAAACGAAAGTACCTGGTAATTTAGTTGGCGTGCACGAGCTCTAGTAATTGGTCCAGTATGTATAGCAGCAGGGGCTGTGGGTGTAACAATTGTATTGATGTCCTCATCAAAAGGAGCATGTGTCAACTTATCTTTCAATACCGTGAAGGCTTCTTCCTGTGCGGTACCCCAAAGAAAAGGCACATCTTTCTTTGTAAGCTCATTGAGAGGTGCAGCAATGGTGCTGAAATCTCTCACAAAACGCCTATAGAATCCAGCGAGGCCAAGAAAACTCCTCACTTGTGTGACCGTTTTGGGCTGCGGCCAACTCTCAATAGCTTCAATCTTGGCTTTATCAACTTCAATTCCCTGTGGAGTAACAACATAGCCAAGAAAAGATACTCGGTCGGTGCAAAAGGTGCACTTCCCAAGGTTACCAAACAAACGTGCATCACGTAGAGCAATAAAAACAGCACGTAAATGTTCCAAATGTTCTTCCAAAGATCTGCTATAAATAAATATGTCATCAAAGTAAACTACCACAAATCGTCCAATGAAAGCACGTAAAACTTCATTCATTAATCTCATGAAAGTACTAGGTGCATTAGTTAACCCAAAAGGCATGACTAACCACTCATATAATCCAAACTTAGTTTTAAATGCTGTTTTCCATTCATCTCCCAATTTCATACGAATTTGATGGTAGCCACTACGCAAATCAACTTTGGAGAATATTGTAGAGCCACTCAATTCATCAAGCATATCATCTAGCCTAGGAATAGGATGACGATAACGAATAGTAATATTATTAATGCCTCTACAATCAACACACATACGTGATGTACCATCCTTTTTCGGCACTAGAATAATAGGAACAGCACAAGGACTAAGGGATTCGCGTATATAACCTTTGTCGAGAAGCTCTTGTACTTGACGCATAATCTCCTTCGTCTCCTTTGGATTGGTACGGTATGGTGCACGGTTTGGCAGTGAAGCACCGGGAATTAAGTCAATCTGATGCTCAATCCCTCGAATAGGCGGTAATCCCGGTGGCACGTCTTGTGGAAATACGTCAGCGAACTCCTGCAAAATGTTAGTGACAGCAGGAGGCAAAGAGGAAGGCACGTCCTCGAATGAAAATAATGCCTCTTTGCACACAAAAGCATAGCAAACAGATTTGCTGAAATCTAGCTCATCAATATCAGATTTGGTGGCAAATAAACATGCACTTTTCAATTTAATTTCAGAAGCAACACTAGATGGTTTATTATTAGGCTTCATTTGTTGCTCAAATTCTTTTGCCACAATCTGATTTTCACTCTTATTCTTCTCCTGTTTTGCTTTATTAGCTCTATTAATATCATCTTTCAAAATGGAATCAGGAGTCATAGGAAGCAAAGTAATATTTTTATCCTTATGAACAAGAGTATAGTGATTGTTTCTACCATGGTGTACAGAATTTTTATCAAATTGCCATGGTCTATCAAGTAATAAGGAACATGCTTGCATAGGTACCACATCACAATCAACATAATCAGCATATGTAGAGATACTAAAATGCACATGAACAGTACGTGTTACCTTAACCTTGCCGCTGTTGTTGAACCATTGGATGTAGTAAGGATGTGGATGTGGTCTTGTGGTGAGAGAAAGCTTCTCCACCATCTCCATGCTAGCCAAGTTGTTGCAACTACCTCCGTCTATGATGACGCGCACAGAACGTTCCTTCACAACTCCCTTGGTATGGAACAAATTGTGCCTCTGATTTTGCTCAGCTTGTGTGACCTGTACACTCAAAACACGTTGAGCAACTAAACATTCATACCTGTCAGCGTCTTCAGGAGCCATGTATTGCGTCTCATGATCAGAATCATCTCCACCATGTTCTTCACGTGTAATAAGAGCCAAAGTCTCCTCATCATAGTCACTAGCGGACTCATATCCACCATCCGCGGTAGCAATCATCACACGCGGAGATTTGCATTCTCTCGCATAATGACCTCCTCCCTTACAACGACGACAAATAATATCACTTGTGTGCCCTGTTGATGCCATGGAAGAAGAAGAACTCCGTGCAGGCCCAGCAGGTGCGCTCTTGGCAGATAATGGTGGTTGTGCCTGTTTTCTTGTATCACGACTGGAGGAGGCACCTAATTGAGGTGCTGGTGCAGTTGAAGTAGAAGATGGACGCGGTGTCCATGATGAAGGTCGGCCTGCAGAAAAGTTAGTTCGCCCCAATGCTTGTCGATCCTGCACTTCACGTTCAGCTTTACAAGCAAGATGGAATAAACGAGTGATATTAGTATACTCCTTATAGTCTAGAATGGTCTGAATCTCTCTATTTAATCCACCCAGAAAACGTGCAAGCATAGCTTCATTCTCCTCAACAATACCACATCTAATCATGCCAGTCTGTAATTCCTGATAATATTCTTCTACAGAATTTTTCCCTTGTCTTAAACGCTGCAATTTTTGAAGCAATTCACGTTGATAATATGGTGGAACCCAACGCGTACGCATAGCAGTTTTCAAAGCAGCCCAAGTAGTTGGAATAGGATATAATCTACAATGTTCAGACCACCATAC
Source organism: Triticum aestivum (assembly GCF_018294505.1). Classification (NCBI taxonomy): domain Eukaryota; kingdom Viridiplantae; phylum Streptophyta; class Magnoliopsida; order Poales; family Poaceae; genus Triticum; species Triticum aestivum. The sequence continues at coordinate 207,087,592 of NC_057807.1, read as the reverse complement.
ACATGCAAAACTAGTGAAAGCACAAACAGCAGCAGCAACTCGTCTCTCCTCAGGATATTGTAAACATGTAAATCGTTGTTCAGTTTCTAACTCCCAAGTAAGATATATATCAGCAACATATCTACCCTCAAATGGTGGAATATTCAATTTCAGTTTAGGAATATGGACATCATCTCGTACCTGAGGTGGTGGTGCAGGCCTACCATTACGAATATATACCTGAGGTCGACCTGCTGGTGGTGGTGCTGGTGGCTGCTCGTAGATCTGATTTTGATCAACCTCATCCTCATAATCGCCCGCATACTCATCATCCTCCTGGGTACCAGCAGCAGCAGTAGCAGGAGCCAAAGAAACACCAACAGCAGTAGCAGCGGCACCAGAATTTTGTCCTGGCTCAATAGGAACACGCTGTGCTCGTCCATACTGATTCGGAAGGGGGCGTAGTTGTTGTTGTTGCAGAGGTGCGACAGGTGCAACCGGTGGTGGAAGATCGCAAGCAATTCATTAAATCTGTTATCGAGCTTTGTTTCGAACGTCTTCTCAAGGCCAGTGATCTTCTCCATGGCCTCTTCAAAATTGTTCAGCACATCTTGTACCTGTTCAGTCATCATTTGCTGAAACTTATCATGAAGCTCCTTGTTCGATAAGTTCTCCCAGTCAATCTCGTCGGCTTGTGATCCTGGCATGGTTAGCAGCAATAGAAACACACAAGAATATGATCCTACAGACTACTAAGAAGTGGTGGTGGTGTATCACAAATCTGTCAAGCAAATCTCAAATTCTTACCAGTTCTTACCCAGCAGCAGGAGGTGACCGGCAACCGTTGTAGTCAAAAAACTCTCAAAGCTTGGATAGAGCGATTACCAGGGAGAGTCAAACACACGACGTAGATGTATGTGGAGCTGGGAAGGCTTATAGTATGGTAGCAAAAAGGGTCAGCAATAATCAATTCAGAGATGCAAAGTTGAATAACCGCTCAACGACGGTACTATGCTGGTCCTAGGCTAGACTGTGCTAGAGACGCGAGCCTAGAACACCAACAAAATCACGGCGCGGCACGTAAACAAGGGGAAAGCGCACTCTGAAATTTTTCTTTTCGCTCTTTTTTTTGCGCTCTTTTTTTTGCGCTGCTTTTTTTTTTGCGAAAAAGCACTATAATGGCGAGTGTCTCAAAACTCTTCCTCGGTCAAACTGACAGGATGGGCACGGAATTTTTTTTTTCAACAATTTTTTTTTTCGACTGCCCGGACCCAAAAACTGGAAACGGGTCAAAAAAACTTCCTATAATGGCACCTGTCTCAAAACACTCAGAAACACCTAAAAATAGGATAGCCAGAATTTTTTTCGAAAAATGCATTTTCGAAAATTTTTGGGCCTAAACGGAGCGTGGCTACCCGACTCTTTTTTTTCCGAAACCTACTCCGGCAAGGAAACACGAATCGGAATCTAGATGGATCTCGAAAACAAACCTAATATGACAACAACTCGGAACTCGAAACTGTGGTGGCGGTGGTGGTATATGGATACGGATTCGAAGCGGTGGCGGACAAGCGGTGGTGGTAGATGGCAGGGGTGATGATGATGGTGCGGCGGCGGCGTGACAATTTATGACCAGAACACGAAACTCTAAAAGACTAGACTCTAAGACCAGCAACTAGAAACGACGATGCAACCGCAAATTTAACAAAGCAAAACCCTAAAAAGATTATGCAAAGGCTCAGATTGGTTCGGATATGATGAACTAACCCTAATTTTTTGTGGCTTTTTCGTGGACTGTAGGTATGAAGAACAGACTCGATCTAAACTACGAAAAACTGTAAAATCTCACCGAGCAACCTGGAACTCTGATACCACTTGATAGAGGCAAAGGTGTCCCGCCTTTCGATGAGATGATGGATATCGCTTTGGTGGAAGTCGACTTTGACGATCCGACTACGAACGTGCGAGGACGTCGCGCCTTAGCAATCGCTAAACCAACTCCGAGAGGTTATTGACCACGCCGGAGCACGATCAACCTGACCACGAGGGTCTGTTTCCTGCGAGCAAACGAAGAACAAGCAAGAAACTAAGATTGCAATCTGGATATTGCGAATATAAGATGAAAGCTTTATTGATCAAGGTGGGGTTCTGTGACGCCTTTGTCTGGTCGTTGAACACAAACGAAGTACGCGAAGTTGCAGCTATGGCGAACTTTTAATCTAAACAAAACCCAAAGTCTAAACGATGCCCTAAGGGCTGTATATATGGAGGAAGAGGGGGGAATTTCGTGGCCCTTGGTGGAGGGGTCCGAAATCAACCCTATCTCTTGTTTCCCCACACATACGGACTCTAAAAATAGCCTATACTTATGTATTTGGAAATTACATGGGCCTGGCCCAATAATAAGGTGACGCAGCACCTAAAATAGCCTCGAGACGAAATTTATGAAGTGGCATCTTGTATATTTCGTCCAAGGCTTCATGCACCCATTATGGTGGCTTCAAAGTCATGAAATCATCACTTGTAACTCTGTTCTTGTTCCCCTTGCGCATGCCATCATCTCCATGCTTGTTCTTGCTCCAATGTTCATCCTTCTCCAAGCTAGGCCCTTCATTTCTAAGCAAAACAAATGTATCCAATTTAGGCAGCATCATATTCTCATGAACATTAGAATCATTACCAAGAAACGAAAGTACCTGGTAATTTAGTTGGCGTGCACGAGCTCTAGTAATTGGTCCAGTATGTATAGCAGCAGGGGCTGTGGGTGTAACAATTGTATTGATGTCCTCATCACAGTAGGACATGTTCACACGCCTCTGGTTCATCCCCGATGAATCAGACCTGACTCAACTTTAAGCAGTAGCAGGCATGACAAACAAGCATGAATGAGTAGGCACATCAGGGCTCAAACAACTCCTACTCATGCTAGTGGGTTTCATCTATTTACTGTGGCAATGACAGGTCATGCAAAGGATAAAGGGGTTCAGCTACCGCAACAAGTAACAAATATGTCGTTGTTGTCCTAATGCAGTAAAAGAGAGCAGGAGCGAGAGAGTGGGATTTTATCGGAATGAACAAGGGGGTTTTTGCTTGCCTGGCACTTCTGAAGATAATATAGCTCTTCATCGGTGTCATCGATCACAACGCCGGTACACGTCTATCGAGAGGGGACAATTACCGGCAAACAAGGAAGAAACACGATCAATGCAATGCACAATATGATGCATGCTATGACATGGCAATATGAACGTGTTTTGGGCTAATGCACCTAGCTATGATTTAAATGAAGTTGGTTTGAATACATGATTCAAATTCCAACTCCATATATGGTTATTTAAATGCCCTTTATTTGTTTTGTCCAAAACAGAGGACAAACATTGATCAAACATGCATGAAAATGGTACAGATGGATTCCTTGAATTTTTCTGATAATTTTTCATATATAAATTATTTGATTTGGAGTTACGGTTGAATTTCTATGATTTTTAGAAGTTTTAGGCATTTTCTGAAATTATTAAATCATTTAAGATTTATTTAAATTCCAGAAAGGAATTATTGCGTCAGCATGACCTCATAGTGACGTCAGCAGGTCAACGGGCGCCGTCCAGGTCAAACCTGACGTTCGGGACCCACATGTCAGCTGCACAGTGATTTAACAGAGTTTAATTAACTTAACTAAATTGTTAGCCGGGTTAATTAAATGGTAGGGCCCACCGGTCAGTGGCCCTAGGCCTGGGTTAGCGGGAGTAGTTAGGCCCTAATGACCGGCCACGTCGGATTCGCCGGCGGTTGGACGACGGCGACGACCCAGAGCGGCGGTGGCTCGCCGGAGTTGCGCCAGAGACGACGGATCGACGCGCCAAGGGCACCAGGAGGTAGCCCGTGCCCGTGCGCATCTAGGGGAACCAACGGAAGGTGCGGGGGTGGCCGGGGTTCGCCGGAGTGGAGCCCAAGGCGGCGGCCGGAGCTCGGGCAACAGCGGAGATTGCCCTATAGGGCATGGCAGGGAGCACCCGTGGGTGTTTCGGGTTCGCAGGAGCGCGGTGAGCACGCTGGTGATGCTCGGGCGAGCGGCCGAGCTCACGAGCACGGAGCTCGTTGACCATGGCGGCGGCGAGCCTCGGCGGAGGTGGGTAAGCTAGCTAGGGGAGGGGAACGACGGGGATTCCAGGGGGAAAAAGAAGAGTGGCTCACGTAAGGACTAGCAGAGTCGACGACGAGGTCGGGGAAGCTCTGGACGACGCGAATTTACGGCGGCGATATCCGGGCACCGGAGATGAAGACGACAACGCTCCGGTCGACTGGGGCCTCCTCTGGTCGCGTGCGTCGGTGTGCAGCTCCATGGGGTCGGGACGGAGCTCAGGGGTGTGGAGAGGGAGCGAGGGGGTGGCTGTGGCCGCGGCGAACGGCGTCGGTGGCGACGAGCTCCGCTCGGGCAGAGAGGAAGAGAGAGCAGAGGAGGATAGGGACGGAGGGAGAGACACGGGCGAGTGAGAGAGGGTCGAGGGCGAGTGCGTGGCGCTCGGGAGACGTCCAGGGGGAGGAGGAGGCAGCCAGGCAGGGAGGAGGTGGCCGGGGCGCGTGGCCGCGCGCGTCGGGCGCTTGCCCGTCCTCCTGGCAGGGAGGAAGACGACAGGGGAGGGAGGCGGCGGTGGGCTGGACCGGCTGGAGGAGCTGGGCTGGCTGGGCTGGACAGGTAAGCGCCAGGTAAGTTGCTGGGCTTCTCTCCTTTTTTTATATTTCCGTTCTATTTTCTTTTATTTAATTCTTTTGCCACTGTTTTGAATTTAAAATAATTCAAACAATGCCAAAAGCTCCTCTGAATATTTTTATTTTGCTAGATGGACTTTTCCAAAAGCTCATAAAATATTTCAGGGATATTTGAAATTATATTCTAATTATATGAATATAATTCAAATTCAAATAGCTAATGAATTAAATTCAAAGTCCCATAAATAAATCCTTAAAAATGTTCAATATTTTGGTTGGGACCAGAACCCTTGCCAAAAATTATCAAACATTTAAGAAGAGCATTTTGGAACAATGAATGAGATTTTTAGGGTTTTTGCCCTTCTTTTATTTAGGGTTTTGAGGCTTCCAATTTCCCTCAGTTCAATTTTCAAAATTTAAACATGATGCAGACACCAGGCGGCACCAGAAGCTAGGGATGTGACATATGTGTTTCTCCGATTGCCCTTCGTTTGCTGCCAATCCATAAAGATCGCTTGACCATGTGTCGATCCCGATCAAACCAGTCGCTATCCACTATGGCTGCAACTTTCGATCTCCCAGCCATACGTCGATCAACTTCCGATCTCTGTCGCAGCTCCTCTAGATCAACTTCCGCGTCCCCTTCGAACCTTGCTCATGATACCACTTGTTAGAATTAATCCGAGGTCACCATCAATCTACCGCGGACGAAGTTATCACACGAGGCATGCCACCGAGATTTGTTAACGAGGGTCACCGATATGGCTACATCCCTGGGTCCTGACTACAGGCGCTCCACCCCATGGCACCACTACAATACCGCACCCTGGCCGCCTGGGCGCCAGCACACATTGCTGGTTCCCCCGCGTGCCTGTACTATTATGTTGGCATAGGTTACATTATGTGTCTACCACCACTATAGATGACAGGCCTAGGATACAAGTGTCCTATTAGGACACAACTCCTACCCTATCTACACAGAGTCCAAAACCAAGTCCAACTGTAACCTACCTTGTACAATAATATTCGACACATCTGTAGCACAGGGGATTATCTTCGTGGTTTGAATCAAACTCCTCTTGATTCTAGGGACCTGTTACTCTGTGTGCACTAGCAAACGCATGTCCCATATTGTTTATGTCAACAAACTCCAAAACATAAGGTGGCAAATTATTGCAACAACAAATTTTTGAACAATAAGTTGGCAAGTTAATCCCTGGTGATTGCGTACATAACTTGCTAAGATTTTACGGACCAATGCAGTAATAGACGGGCAATCACGTCTTTATGTTTTTATAAAATTTCTCCCTCCAACCCAGCAAAATTGCGTATTTAAAAAAAGTTGCAAATGGGCTATAAATTCTAACATTATATATATATATGGTCTTCATAGACGGTACATTATTTTCTCACCCAGCCCACCAAATTTACTAGCTGGCATGTGGGCCAATAGGTCGAAGCCTAACGAAGCCGTTGGATTTACATCCAATGGCCAACATTCTTCTTTAATCCCTGATCTTCTTCCTCCAACGCTGGCGGGACTGCCTGCTCCAGCCTCCAGCTTCTAGTGGTGCTACTTCGCGCACCTTGCATCAAAATGTTACCCCACTGATGGCCAGGCCATCCCTCCACTCATTCGAACCTCCTTTTATTATCCACTGAGAGTAACCCCACCCTACACCCAAACCAATCAAGTCTTGCACTTCTCCCTATCTGCGACTCAACTTCCATGTCTTCCCCATCTCTGGGTCATTCCCGTATGAGGCCTTGCCGTCGTCCACTTCCTTGGTGCGCTCGGCGCGGCATGGTCAACATGGTCAACAAACAAGAGTCATCGGAAGACGACTGTACATGGAGAGGCTGACAGAGGGGATGCACCATGTCCATGGACGCACGCATCCAATTGCCTCTTTTTTTACACAAAAAAATAATGTTTCCTCCCTCTGACAGCTGGGACCCACTAGCTACATCTTCGCACACAAGGAAGCTTGTCCTTATTACATGGAAAAATGATTCATTCCGCTGACTACTGGGACCCACCAGCTATATCTTCGCACGGAAGGAAGTGCCTCCATAACTCCCCTGTTAGTTAGGACCCACCAGGTCAAAGCGTATGTAGCTTTATGTGTCTGGTCACAAACATGTACATACATACTGGTGGATCGGTTTCTTCCCAACAATGAACAATGGCCGAGCAAGGAGTGGCACATGTCGTAGTAGAGTCCCGACTTAGCAGTTGAGGAAATCCTATCTAAATCGTGTACATGGCCATGCTGCAAGAAATTAAATACGACCACATTGTCGGTGCCAAAACCGGCGGATCTCGGGTAGGGGGTCTCGATCTGTGCGTCAAGGCTGATGGTAGTAGGAAGCAAGGGACACAGATGTTTACCCAGGTTCAGGCCCTCTCGATGGAGGTAAAACCCTACTTCCTGCTTGATTAATATTGATGATATGGGTAGTGCAAGAGTAGATCTACCACGAGATCGTAGAGGCTAAACCCTAAAAGCTAGCCTATGATGGTATGCATGTAATTGTGATCGGCCTTCTAAGGACCAACCTCTACGGTTTATATAGACACCGGAGAGGGCTAGGGTTTACATGGAGTCGGTTACAAGGAAGGAAATATAATATCCGGATCGCCAAGCTTGACTTCCACGCCAAGGAAAGTACCATCCGGACATGGGCCGAAGTCTTGAGTCTTGTATCTTCACGCTTCAATAGTCCGGAAGTTGCACACAGTCTGGCTGTCCGGATACCCCCTAATCCAGGACTCCCTTAGTAGACCCTGAACCAGGCTTCAATGACGATGAGTCCGGCGCGCAGTATTGTCTTTGGCATTGCAAGGCGGGTTCCTCCTCCGAATACTCCAAAGTAATTATCGAACACTCAAATCGTGTCCGGATCTGAAAAATGATCTTCGCATACCCCCATAGAGAGAACGATATTTCACAAATGCAATCTGCTGACAACTTTTTCTAATGACGTGGCACGTTATTATGATCGGATCCATTATTCGAACCGTTTCCCCACAGCCAGCTACAACACATATTACGAGGCGGTTTCTGTGAAACGTCTTGTCAAAGCAGAGATCGTGTCCCCTTATTACGGGATTCTGATCAATACGGGTATGGGTAATCTCACCACGCCATTAATCGTGGCGCATGGGAAACAAGCGATTCCCAACGGGCAAGTGGGGAGGCGCACCGCTTCCGATGTCTCTATAATGGGATAAGATTCCCCCATTTTCACCCACGCCTTCTTCCTCCTTTGCCCGCTCTTGCCCCTTCGAGCTCCAGCGCCCAAGCTCAAGTCTTCCCCGCACAGCCAAACATGTCCGGAGCAGGAGGCAAGTGGGTGGCTTCCACCGTCAAGGAGAAGCACATCGCAAATCTTCGGGCGGCCGGATACTTGGCCGCGGACGTAGCGCACTGTCTACCAGACGCCGGGCAGGTCATTCTGACCCAGGGACCCCACGAGAGGGTCATATTCATCGCCCACTTTGTCCATGGACTGGGATTTCCACTCCATCCCTTCGTCTGCGGGCTTATGTTCTACTACGGGCTAGATTTCCACGATCTAGCCCCGAATTTCATCCTCAACATCGTGGCGTTCATCGTCGTGTGCGAGGCCGTCCTCTGCATCCGGCCTCACTTCCGCCTATGGCTGCAAACTTTCTGCGTGAAGCCGAAGGTGGTAAGCAGCCAATAGGCGGACTGTGGAGGGGCCATGGTGGGCAGAATGCCCAGTGTGACATGGCTCGACGGCTCCTTTGCGGAGACCGTAAAAGGATAGCAATCGGGGTGGTTCTACATCACCAAGCCGCACGGCGCCAACTGGGCAGCGCCCCCCGAGTTCCGATCTGGAGCCCCCATGCGGCTCACCTCCTGGGAGAAGAAGGGCCTGTCCTGGGGCGATTCCACGGAGCTGGCCGAACTCCAAACATGCGTCAAAATCATGAAGGACAAGAACATGAAGCTTGTCAACGTGATCCAGGTCATGCTCGTTCACCGAATCTTGCCCTGCCAGAAGCGGGCAATCAATCTATGGGAGTATGTCCCAACCGAGCACCAGACGCTCCAGAGGCTCTATGACATGACGCACAAGGCGCATGGAAGGTGCTGTTCAAGGCCTCTGAAGTGCCTCCTCTGACATCCGAGGACCACGGGCTTCATGCCGCACGAGCTCCAAGGCCGGTGAGTTGTTCATATTTGCTTCAAGATTACATGGAGAAAGCGGAGCAGGTTTACTGCCCGGCTCCGCTGCCAGAAGACCCAGCAGATGCTCTCCTAACGGAGATGCTGGTCCCGGCGCCGTACAAGGTGCTGGAGAAGAAGGCCGAGAAGAAGGCCCCGGGGATCCGAAAGGGTCTCCGATGTAAGGTTGTGCCGAAAGCCTCGTCCAAAGACGACGAGGCAGACTCCTCCCACGAAGGGGAGGAGGAAGAAGAAGAAGACGCCCCATCCGGAAAGGATGAGGGGTCCGGGGAGGCGGACCAGTGGACCGGAAAAGGCCCCCGGCGCAAGGCCATCATACCCCTGTCGTCGGATGACGACAAGTCAGATTCCTCCCACGGAGGCGGGGGTAATCAAGAAGAAATTCCACCTCCCCGCACTGGGGAGGGGAAGAAAAGAAAAGCCACCCCGGAGGGAGAGGCTGGGGCATCCAAGAAGGGGAAGGTGCCCCTGCCGGACTATTCCACCACTGCCGCTCATAGTGAGGAGGGGTGGCTGCCCAGGGGGAAGCCCCTAGTGCGATCGTAAGTATCCGCACTCTATCATGATTTCACTTCATAGTTTTAACATTTTATAATGCCGGACATATGTGCAGTCCGGCCAAGGACCTCCCCGAAGTGTCTTCCTCCGGGTCCCTGCGTGATTCGGAGATCAATTCGCTTCCGATAGCCACTACTCCTCAACACGCGGATGACATGGAGGTGTTGTCCTGCAGGCTCCCAGAACGGGGGGAGGTGACTCTGGAGACGCCCCGAGGAGGGGTCCCAGACGTCGGACACGCGGGGTTCAAGATCCGCGCAGATCGTGTCAATGAGAGCCTTGTCCAGCCAAGCTCTCAGCCGAACACAATTCCTGAACCTTCGATGGTTCCGGACTCAGGCGGGCGACCCCTCGCTAGGGAGGGTGAGCTGTCCGTGTCGCGGACTTCCGTTGCGCATGAGGCGTCGGACGTTCTGCTGGAAGCGCTTTGCGGCGCTTCCCTGGATGAGGGGCACCATACTCTTATGAGTACGATGATTCAGAAGGTTTCATCTGCCAAAAGCGGACTAACCGAAGCTTGCTCCAGCCTCCTAATAGGCTTCGAGGTAAGTAATAAACATGTGCAAAATTACCACCCGATAGGTAGTAGCCCCTGATACTCTGTTTGGCGTTCGGAAAGAAAAGCCGAGCCGAGGGTCAATTATAATCCGCAAGAGTCTAATCATAAGTATTATTGTGAATAAGCAGGCTGTGCTGCTTGCTGCTACTGCCCGTACTGCCGAGGTTGCCGATCTGAAGCGGGACCTGGAGCAGGCGCAGGGAGAGCTCGACCTCACGAAGAGGCAGCTCGAAGAGAACAAGGGTAAGTAATTCCCGCTCTTATGCATTTAAGGATAGGCAAGATTGGTGGGTCTAACATCTAAGTGTCGTGACCGTGTAATAGGGGACACCGTCGAAGTTGCGTCCCTGAAGAAGGCGCTATCCAAGGCAGAAGACAGAGCAGCCTCGGAGTGTAAGGAGCGCGAGAAGCAAAGTGCTAGGGTGGGTGAGGTACAGCGAGAGCTCCAGGACCTCGGCAAGAAATGCGAGTCCGCGGAGCATGATCTGAAGGCGAAAGAGGACGAGCTTGCGAAGGCCCTTGTGAGTTTAAAAGACGCCAAGGCCGAAGCCGAGAAGGCACATCAGGAGATCCAGGAGGCCAAGCAGATAGCAGCGGGTAAGAAGTTCTTTATGCAAAGCCAACATGTGGAGGAGGCGTTTCTTTTACTTACTCGAATTCGGAGCTCTCTAGGGGCATTCACAGATCTGCCATGCAGCGTATCAGATGCTGCGGAGTTCTACCGTGCCCAGGAGGGGAACTCAACGGAGAAGTTGTTCTGGTCCCAGTATGCTGGGGCCGAACACCCGATACCTCTGAGTGACCAACTGAAGCAGTTGGTCTAACTCCACAGGGCGGCTGAACTAGCTATGAAAGGTTTCATAGTCCGGATCTGGCCTGGTGAGCTCAAGCCCAGTAGCTACTTCGGCCTGATCAAGCGGATGGTGGATGCATGCCCGCAGCTTGAGGTGATCGCCGGGCCCTTGCCCGTGTCAAAGTGCATTGGGGCAAGATGGATGTGGAGAAGCTGGTCAAGGACGGGCCGCCGGAGGGCAAGGCGCATCACCATCCCGAGTTGTACTATGATTGCGTTATGAAGGGTGCTCGTCTCGTGGCTGACGAATGTACCAAGGACACCATTTATGAATGAATTCACTTATGTCATATTTGTATTTTAAGGACGAAGTTACTTGCGCTATGTAGCACTTTTGTTATTTAAAACATTACCTTCAGTGCGGCTGTTTATAAAATTCTAAAAGTAGGCCAGTCATCGGCTTCCTCCCCCGCATAACTCGTACTGGGGTGTTCATGGAAAACCCGTACACTCTTTATCCAAATGTTTGGTCCTTTAAGGAGGTATCTGGCGCAGTGAACAAGGCAATCGGACTATGCAGCTTGATAACTTTCACTTAGCCATAGAAGTCTACAATTTTAAATTTCGGCAAAGCCCCTGGAATCCGGAAGACCGAATCGGGACGCTATACACGCCTAGATCGGACAAAGCCGATATATCGCCTAAAGCGGAAAATCTTTAAGGATTTTAAGACCTCTCGAACAGCGACCAGCTCTCGCCGCATGATGCTGGTCAGTTTTCAGCTTTCTCTACTGAGGTGCTAGTCTGGAAGAACCGGGACACAACCGCAGTATTTCTCCCTGTGCTACCTTAGCCGATATAACGGAACGTAAGGCACCAAAACAAGGGAGCCGGGTTATCCCAACTGTAGACCCAAGACATGATTCGGAGCTGATGCATATAATGCTATAAGTTTGGAGTGCCGCACTATTTAAAGTGTTCGGACTTTATTTGCCATACTTCGGGGCGCCATCAGAAGCCCCTGGCAAACTGGCCGTACCAAGGTGTACGGATGCAATACCAAATAAACATTTATAAGAGAAAAATACTCAAATAAGGATAATAAGCTGACGCTATATATGATCTCCCATTGACGAAAAATATGTCTAAGCATATGTTTACAATGGATGCATTAAGCAGAGATAAAAATAGGACTATTTGACATGTCCTATCCAGGGGCAAGCTGTGTACAGATAGATGAAACAGGTATAATGATCATAAATAGATTCCACCTGGGTATTTCCTTCTGCGCACAACGTCTGTTGCCTCCTCGGATGTCTCTTCCATATGAGTCCGGCAGTTCGGCTCTTCTTAGAATGCTGCACTAACATGGTGTCCTGAAAGGTAAGAGGGAAAGGGTATGAAGGTATTTAGCGGTTACCCGTACTATCGTCTGAGTCGTTGATACGCCTTCGCCTATGCCCATGGTATCTTGAGTGCATAATTGTGTACGCGTGGCACGAATGCTGCTTTGAAGGGGCTTGAGCGGAGGCCGGACTGCTAATCATGCTCTTGGCGTTCCTGATGATCCTGTTGCGGGGTACTCTGGACTCGCTTGACTATGCTCGAGGTTGTCGCCGGATTGGTTTGTTGGAGTAGGCCGCATTGTACTTCTGCCGCGAGGGCTGCCATATGCTCTTCTGTTCGAAGTGAGCGGTCCATATTTCTGTTGACAGTGATGACCCCACGTGGTCCTGGCATCTTGAGCTTGAGGTATGCATAATGTGGTACCGCATTGAATCTAGCAAATGCGGTTCGTCCGAGCAGTGCATGGTAGCCACTGCGGAAAGGGACGATGTCGAAGATTAGCTCTTCGCTCCTGAAATTGTCTGGGGATCCGAAGACCACTTCCAATGTTATAGAGCCCATGCAGCGGGCCTCTACTCCAGGAATAACACCTTTAAAGGTAGTTTTAGTGGGCTTGATCCTTGAAGGATCAATGCCCATCTTACGCATTGTGTCCTGATAAACCAGGTTCAGGCTGATGCCGCAGTCTATAAGGACGCGCGTGAGGTGGAATCTGTCGATGATTGGGTCTAAGACCAATGCAGCTAAGCCGTCGTGACGGATGCTGGTAGGATGATCTCTACGATCAAAGGTGATCGGACACACTCACCATGGCTTGAATTTGGGGGCGACTGGCTCCATCGCATAGACATCCCGTAGTGCTCGCTTCCGTTCCCGCTTGGGGATGTGGGTGGCATAGATCATGTTGACCATTTTCACCTGGGGGGGGGTGGGGGGATTTCTTTTGTCCCCCCGTATTCGGACGCCGGGGCTCATCATCATCGTCGCTATGCAGCCCCTTGTCCTTGTTTTCAGTGTTTATCTTACTGGCCTGTTTGAACACCCAGCAGTCTCTATTAGTGTGGTTGGCTGGCTTGTTCGGGGTGCCATGGATTTGGCACGAGCGCTCTAGTATGCGGTCTAGACTGGACGGTCCCTGATTATTTCTTTTGAACGGCTTTTTCCGCTGTCCGGACTTAGGTCCGCTGAATCCGGCGTTGACTGCCATGTCTTCAGTGCTGTCGCCGTTTTTTCGTCTCTTATGTCTGTTGCGCCGTGGCTTGCTGTTAGCATCGCGGCCGTCCGAAGTGCCGGAATGTGGCGTGGTGCCGTTGCGAGCCAACCAACTATCCTCACCCACACAAAAACGGGTCATTAGGGTTGTGAGAGCTGCCATAGGCTTGGGTTTTTCCTGGCCGAGGTGTCGAGCGAGCCACTCATCATGGATATTATGCTTAAAATCCGCCAGGGCTTCAGCGTCCGGACAGTCGACTATTTGGTTCTTTTTATTGAGGAACCGAGTCCAGAATTTACGGGCTGACTCTACGGGCTGTTGAGTAATGTGGCTCAGGTCATCAGCGTCCGGTGGTCGCACATATGTGCCTTCGAAGTTGTCAAGTAATGCGTCTTCCAGGTTTTCCCAACTGCCAATGGAATTTGCTGGCAGGCTATTTAACCAGTGTCGGGCTGGTCCTTTGAGCTTAAGGGGGAGATAATTGATGGCGTGTAGATCATCTCTGCGGGCCATGTGAATGTGGAGAAGGAAATCTTTGATCCATACTGCGGGGTCTGTTGTGCCATCGTATGATTCGATGTTTACGGGTTTGAATCCTTCTGGGAATTCATGATCCATCACTTCGTCAGTGAAGCAGAAGGGGTGTGCGGCGCCTCTGTGTCGGGCTATGTGGCTACACAGGTCGGATTGGTCTGGGTTACTATGTTCGGCCCGGCCGGACTTGTTGATGATGTATCCGGCGCGACGGTCATCGCCGCGCGCTCGGGCGCACCCCCTCGATCCGTAGATCGATCTTGGCTGTCCTGCTTTATTTTCCTGAATATCTTGTAGGTCGTGCCTGTTGCCCTGAGCCGTAGTGTATCGGCATGGGGGTGCAGGCTGGTAGCCCATTTTATCTTGGCCACGGGGTGGCCGGTCAGCCGTTTGGCGTTCGAGTCCATATTCCACGGCTGCCAGGACTTCAGTCCATCTATCTGTGAGCAGGTCTTGATCAGCTTGGAGTTGCTGCTGCTTCTTCTTCAGGCTCCTAGCAGTGGCTATAAGCCTACGCTTGAAGCGCTCCTGCTCCACGGGATCCTCAGGCACGCCGAATTCGTCGTCGCCAAGGCTGATCTCATCTTCGGAGGGGGGCATGTAGTTGTCCTCCTCCGGGTATGTGTCTGTCGCCTGTTCTTCTGGGCTGACCTGCTCATCTTCCTGTTCGGCCTGCTCGAAGGCGGGCTGGTCAGGGTCATATTCTTCTTCGGCGCCATCCAGATTATTTTCGTCTCCGGGGCCGGTGTCACTATGGCGGGGCTTGGAGCGGCGCCGACGATGCCCATTCTTTGATTTTCTTCCCGAGGGGTTGTCCTCCGTTGCCTCGTCTCCATTAGTTTCCTTCGGAGTGTCCACCATATATATATCATATGAGGAGGTGGCCGTCCACCGCCCGGTGAGCGGTGGCTCCTGTAATTCTCCTACATCGTCGTCCATACCATCGATGTCTTCAGAGTCGAAGTCAAGCACGCCGGTTAGATCATCGATCATGGCAATGAAGTGGGTGGTGGGTGGGCAACAAATTCCATCGCTGTCAGCTTCCCACTCGAGCCAGACATAGTTCGGCCCGGAGTCTCTTGACAAGGAGAGAGACTTCAATAAGTCCAGCATGTCGCCGAAGGGCGAGTGCTGAAAGACGTCTGCCGCGGTGAACTCCATCACTGGAGCCCAACCAGGATCGGCGGACTGGAACCTGCATCCGGATATGAATCTGGGGGTCCAGAGTCACAGGCTCCCTCAGAGGTGAGACTTGTGTTCGGCTCCATCGATGATGAGGGTACGGCCTACGGGGCGGGGTCCAGCCCTCCGTCCTTGGCCGAAGCAACCTGCCCCGGATTTATATCCGAGGCCTCTGCCGGGGTGATATCCCGAGCAACGTCTGATAGCAGGTCTAAGCCGTGCTCATCGTGATTGTCCGACGCTTCTGGCGCTGGCCCGAATCCGTCGAAGATCAAGTATCCGCGGATATCCGCCATGTAGTTCAGGTTTCTGAACCTGATTTGATGGCCTGGGGCATAACTATCGATCTGCTCCATGCGGCCAAGCGAATTGGCCCACAGCGTGAAGCCGCCGAACACGAAGATCTGTCCGGGGAGGAAAGTTTCACCCTGGTCGGCGCCGTTAATGACGATTGAAGGAGCCATCGAGCCTGACAGCGACGACACAGAGGAACTCTCAATGAAAGAACCAATGTCGGTGTCAAAACTGGCAGATCTCGGATAGGGTGTCCCGATCTGTGCGTCAAGGCTGATGGTAACAAGAAGCAAGGGACACAGATGTTTACCCAGGTCCAGGCCCTCTCGATGGAGGTAAAACCCTACTTCCTGCTTGATTAATATTGATGATATTGGTAGTACAAGAGTAGATCTACCACGAGATCATAGAGGCTAAACCCTAAAAGCTAGCCTATGATGGTATGAATGTAATTGTGATTGGCCTTCTAAGGACCAACCTCTCTGGTTTATATAGACACCGGAGAGGGCTAGGGTATACATGGAGTCGGTTAGAACAAAGGAAATATAATATTCGGATCGCCAAGCTTGCCTTCCACACCAAGGAAAGTCCCATCCGGACACGGGCCGATGTCTTGGGTCTTGTATCTTCACGCTTCAATAGTCCGGACGTTGCACAGAGTCCGGCTGTCTGGATACCGCCTAATCCAGGACTCCCTCACACGTACATACATATGGGGGGTCTCAAACACGTACATCAACGGCGTCCTATTGACCTGCATCCAACCCGCTGGGTCGAAACAGAGGAAACAACGCCGTGTTCATCGAGAGGCAACTGACTGGGTCGGAATGTGTTATGTTCATCAGGAGCCAATCGGCTTGGACGGAATAGCCGAAACGGTGTCATGTTCATCGTCTCGAGGTCTGGCGTATCGCAAAACGGAGGAAACGGAGTTCTCTTCGTGTTCCTAAAGATGAAACAGGGTCTTGTTCATTGGGAGGGGTGTGGCGTACCGCAAAACAAAGGAAAAAGGCTTCTCTCCAACCGCCTAAGGTTGAAACAGGGTCCTACTGATCGAGAGGGGTATGGTGTATCGCAAAACGGAGGAAACAAACTTCTCTTCAAGCACCTACGGTCAAAATGGGGTCCTGTTCATCAGGAGGGGTGTGGCGCACTGCAAAATAGGACTCCGCTAGCTATTGTTCATCCATCGTCGACTTCCTCCAAAAGCCTCCATCGGCTACTATTCATCGACTATGGCTTCCTCCGGCCTCCACGGGAAACTGGTCATCCACGGGATACTGTTCATCCAGCCTCCACCGGCTACTGTTCATCCAGGCTCCATGGGGTCCAGTTCATCCACTCCCAACCGTCTAGGGTGTGTGGCAGCCTCCTCGGGGTCTTGTTCATCCAGCTGCAACCGCCTGCTACCATGGGGTTCTGTTCATCCAGTGGCAACCACATACACACAATCGGGCTCTTGTTCATCCAACCCCCACCGGGAACTATTCATCCACAACCAACCAATTGGTTAGGTTGACTTGTTACTACGTATCATGCGCATGGTGGCAATGGGGACTGTTCATCTAGAGGCAACCCAATCGGCTAGCTACGTCTCGCATAGGGGCTCGATTGGATTCAATAGCCAGCGAAGGTATCGCTCCGGTTTAATTAGTAGTGAAGGAATAGGTCGGCTTCAGTTAGCATCGAAGGGATCGATCGACTTCAGCATGTAGTGCGATCGATCAATCGCTCGGGTTCAGTAAGAGAACGCCTCGCTCGGGTTCAGTTAGTGAGTGCGTCGCACACGTGTGTACGAGAGAAACGCACAAACAACACTGCATCGCTGGGCCCTGACCACCAACCGTAATCGGGAACTCCCTGAAATTTTCCTCACCCACACTTCTACCATGATTTTTTTGTTGTAATGGACGGCCCAAAGAATGTCACACATCTGCGTCTCCCGCTCGCCTAGGATGAAAAGCCCAATTTCTATCATAGTTTTTTGTCATAGAAGTAGGAGCCCACCACATCTATGATGATACATGTTTTTGCCACAATTATCCTCATAGAAGTGTCATAAGCATGACAGAAAAAGTTTCTGTTCGGGCAATAATGTCACTGAAAGTGCAACTAATCCCCAGGTGGTTTTGGTAATTTATAACAACATATAGCTCATTGAACTAATATTCATTCAAGTTTAATATTTCAAAAAGTTTAATGAATGGCATGGCATGGACAAGAGATGTGGACCCCTCAAAATGCTAAGGACACATATTGGCAAAAGTTTAAGACTCCTCATTTTGTTTTTAGTGAACCAAAATCACATTGAGTCCATAGGAAAGCCAATACTATTAAAAGGGGATGAGGAGTTGCTTGATGGCTTGCTTGCTCAAATTCTTAATGATATTGCTCCCAATCCCTCAACCACTTTCTCATTCCAAATATGTCAAAACCCTAAACTCCAATTCGGCCCACCAATTCATTCCATCTGAAGCCACCGAGTTCATATGACATAGCCATTGCCAGAAACCATAACAGTTCAGTCTCACTGATACGGATCTCGGTCTAACCGAGATGGCCTTGCCAATTCTCTGTTGTCTGTTGCAATTATTTCGGTCTCACCAAAATAGTGATCGGTCTCACCCAGTTGGCTTGACATTTTCTCTGTTTCCTTATTGCTTCTCTTCGGTCTCACCGTGTTGATGTAATTGGTGCCATCGATTTGATGTTTGCCCTAAGCCCTAGCACATCGGTCCCACCGAGTTGTTCCAGTCGGTCCCATTATGGCACCCCAGCTCAGAGCAAATAGATTACCTTGCATTGTCAGCCTAGAGATCAAGTCTTCTGGCAACACACAACACCGGTACGTGTCGGTGCTATACAGATGGTTTTAAACTCCTTTTCGCAACGACATTTGGAACCGCCGCCAAGTGAGTGTCGGCGATAGGGGGCCCTTCCCACAGGACCCAGAATCCATCGGGGATATGCCCTCCTGGCAAACACGCTCGGCAAAATGAGGTCGTGTGCGACCGGCGAGCGAGCAAATACGGTTATATGTACACTAGTGCTAAAAAACAATTATACAAGCGAAATCATTTCCAGCGTAAGTACATCCGACACAGTCAGCCCCCGCTAAACGTTTCCGTTCGTATGTACATTCCACACAGTCCATCCAAGGAATATGTTTCCGTTACTATGTACAACCCACACAGTCAATAATTTTGAAGTGTGTGTGGTAAGGTGACTATCACAAACATTTAATAAGAAAGAACTGTGTGCGATCTTGTTGTCAATCGCACACATTTTTTCTTGACTGATCGTGTGTGCAGTGCAAATTGATCACACACATTTTTTCCTGGCTAATCATGTGTGCGGTGGAGATTGATTGCACACGTAGTGGATCCTAGAAACGTGTCTAATCTCCACGTCTATCGTAGACGTTTCGCTTTTGCAAAGCATGTGCAATGTAATCCCTAATTAATCCCTAATTAAAAAAATCACCTTTTTGAATTTGAAAGTAGGCAATCACTTGTTTCATATCCAACCAGGTTTATTACAAATATAGGTTCAACCACAAATGCATAATCTGATGCACAGGTACATATCCTGAAGAACTACAGAAGCACCAAGTAAAGAATCATCAACCACAGTTGTACTAAAGATGGTAAAGAGAGAGGCGAAAGACATTCTGGTTGCTGGAGAAGCTGAAGCGGAATGCCCATATTGTGCCCTCCTCCATGCGTAATGCGTGCACGACTCTAGACCAACCCCTTGTGATGGCTGCCCGTCCATCCTCACAATCTTCATTATGACTTCTTGATGCTCATTGTAGTCAAGATGAAATACTTTAACCTTCATTGCGTGTCCACCAATAATGTAATTTGCGAGGTAATCTTGAGTGAACTGTTTCAGGAACCACTGCGAACGAAAAAGATTCAGACATTGTTGTCTAACAACTCGTTATGGGCAATATAAAGAGAAGGCTGCAGAGTTTGTAGTTACCATCCTACAGCTCACTGTTGTGTGGATAGAGCATAAACAAATAATTTTCTTGCCACCATTCATATCTTTTTGCTAATAATCCTTATCAGTTTCCTCACTTGATGCTTATTCATGAATATCTCATTGCCCCATACGCAAAAAGGGTCGATGTGTGGATCCTTGCCAAGGGCATATGTACCTACAAGCAACAAGTCAATATTAGAAGCTAACAAGTGTCCAGGCCTGGATCTATATGCACTACATTATGGAATGATGGGGGAGTACAAGCCGAGGGACGAAGCTAACCTCGGCAGAAAATAGTGGCCACTCCCGTTGTTGTCCTGCATAAGTGGTGGAAAGGCATGATAAGTACGACGACCTTAACATCAAACAGATATAGCAAAGGTAAACAATATCATCTCCGAATGATAGCTTGAATGTGTTGGTTTCAGCATGCTGTTAAAGCATATATAAGATGGAAGGCAATGTTACCGAAGCAGGCTTAACAACCATCAAATATAGCAATTAAAACTGGTACTGTTGAAAATGAATAGAACGTAGGTAATGCTTAAACATCACTGGATAAATGTGTAAAACTGAAATAAAGGCATGTGTTAACTGTTAACTACACGAGGAATAACTGGAACCAAACACAGCCATTCAAACTGGTATTAATGCAATCGAGTGGCACAGTTCCGACTTGCACATAATGAAAAACACATTGTGAATGACTAAAATAAACAAGGCATGAATAATCAGTATAACAACCAAATATAGCCATTGAAAACTGGACAGAGTCTCACTGGAACCAACCTAACAAGGAAATATAGAGAAACAGGGCATATGCTTGAAACCTGGACAAATTCTCACTGCAACCAACCTAACAAGCAAATACAGATAAACAAGGCATCTGCTTGAAAACTGGAAAAATGCAAAAAAAGCAACCTAACAACCAAACTAGAAATAAACAAGGCATATGCTTGATAACTAGACAAATGCTCACTTCAACCAAACTAAGACAAAATACATATAAACAAGGCATCGGCTTGATAACTGGAAAAATGCTCGCTCCAACCAACCTAACAACCTAACACAGATAAACAAGGCATCTACTCACTATAAACAACCAAATATAGCCATTCGTGAAACTGAAGTGGACAATTCATACTTAAACATCACATAGCCCTATTGAACAATACATTTTTGCATAACTGAAACAATTAAACAGGGCACAGTTATAGCACCGCACGGCAAATGCTACTACAACAAAGGGTACGGGTTGGCAAGCTTGAAAAGGTAAGATTTGCTGATAGGATGTTGACTCACATTTCATGGACCGGATCCTTCCAGTTGGAAGAGCACAGACCCATGGTGGAAGAACCTTTGTGGGTGCCCTCCTCGTGGTCATGGTCGATGAGATCTGACTTGGAAATTGAGGATTCCAAGCCGCCGCCGTCGAATGTGTCCTTCAGAAATGACAAAATGGGATCGATGGCATACAAGGATCGCAAATCCTTGACCGCTTGGCGGAGAAGATCAACGTCAGGGCCGTCGAAGAGATCTATGATAGTTGAACCAGAGGGGCTGGGGATGGACCATGTAACCTGTGACATGGCCCGCGTGAAGCCGTCGCCGTCGACGAGCTTGATGTCATAGCCAGCTTTCCTGAGATATAATAATACGCAAGCCCGCTAACATGAAGCCTTCGACATGGCAACATAGTCAACGACTTCGCCGGCTTCCGCGGTGACGTGTTGCTCCGGGGTTGACAGGTCGGGGCGAACGACAGCTACCTCGCCAATGTCCGTCAGAGAGGCCATGATAAACCATTTCTTGGCCGAACGCTCGTCGGGATCCCCGGGTTACGTGGTCGAGCTTAGGCTGCAACATTCTGGAGTAGGGGATGTGGATCTGGCGGGGAGGGACACCATAGGCCTCATCTAAAAACTCAGGGGAGTGGGCAATGGTATGGGAATCGCTGGGTAACCTAAAGTTTATTATCTAAGCTAGGAGGAACGGGAAGACCGGCATGGGTGGGCGGTGGCGCCGACGGTGTCGGCGGCGGCCGCGAGATAGGGTTCCTGGGGGGTGGGCGGGTGGGGGACTATGCTGGGGCGGGGTTGTGGTGTTTGAGGATACGTCGCGGCTACTAAATTTTTTAGTAATGGTGGGTGGAGATGGTGGTGGAAGAGGGAGGGCAACGGTTCACATGCCTCGGATACTGCAATTTTACTATAAGGTCGGTGCTGGAGGAGTGTGGGCAACGGTTGAAGTACGAGGCTACTAAAATTTGGGTAAAGGAATTGATGCGGGCCGGGAGTAGCCAAGATCGCACAGTCGTGGTGATTTAATAGCGCACTTGCATCGCATATGGTTAAGACAATACCTGCACCATTTTGCTTCTGCTTGCGCCTCGTGGTGATTTCACAGTGCACTTGCATCGCACATGGTTAAACCAGTACCTCCACCATTTTCTCACACTTGCGCAGTTGTGGTGATTTCAGAGCGCACTTGCATCGCACACGGTTAAGCCAGTACCTGCACCATTTTGCTCACGCTTGCGCACTCGTGGTGATTTCACGGCGCACTTGCATCGCACACGGTTGAACCAGTACCTCCACCATTTGCTCGTGCTTGCGCACTCATGTTGATTTTACAGCGCACTTGCATCGCACACAGTTAAGCCAGTACCTGCACCATTTTTCTCATGCTGGTCACCCTATGGGACCTACTCCCTCCTATCACGCACATTTGTTCTTTTAAAAACTGTGTGCGATGGCTGGTGTGTCGCCGCCTAGCCTTTAATGAGCACTGACACTGGTAACGGGAAACCGATGGGAGAAGAGGCGGGAAACCGATGAGAGGAGTGGCGGGAAATGGTAGCATGTTTAGAAAACGTACAAGAGAAGGAAGTCTGAGCTAGACGACGCATGCGCACAGTGCTTACCCATGTACTACATGTGCTGTCGAAAGGGCTGAGGATTGTCGTTTGATCTGGGAGCATCCAATGGTGCAGACCTACGATCCATGGGGTTTGGGTTCTGTCCAATCAGAACGCATGACTCAGATCGCGGGCGGCACCGGCCACGGTTTGGTAGGCACACGACTTTTATTTGGCCTTTTTATACACTCCATAATTTGGGTTCTAGCATTTAATGTCGATAATTCAAATCTGAACTTCAAATACATGCTCCAGTTCACCAAAATGGCTAGAAAAGTTATACATGAAAGTTGGCATGGTGTCACGTCATGGCACATATATGTCATGGTAAAAACATTGTCCAATTTGGGCCAAGCTTTATTACAAACCTCAAATGAACTCTAAAAAGGTTGAAAGTTGGCATGGTATCAGCATGTTCTAAAAAGTTGAGAGGGTTACGACAAAAACTGGATGCACTTTGTGTGCAGAATGGACAATCTCTTTCGAAGTATCAGGGTTCCGAACGAAAACTCATGTGTTACAAAGGGATTTCAATTTTTTGAACTTATTTGAACTCCATACTTTTTCTGTGTTCAAAATGCACCATTCAAAGCCAGATCATCAATTTTCAACCCTTCCTGACTTCATTTGGTATTTTTCATGCATTTACTGATTTTTTTTAGCTAAATGACCCTGAAATTGAAAAGCACTTCAAATGAACTCTGAAATGGTTGAAAGTTGGCATGCTATATATCATCATTTCACCCGCATTACAAACCTATTACAAATTGGAGCTTCTCTCAACCAGAAGCCTTGTGGTTCTGATAGGGAAACCGTACCGGCGTCCTGACTTGTCCTCAAACATTTGGAATCTCGGGTTTTAAATACCCATAAAATCTAAAACTCACCAAAAAGTCATCAAAGGTCGCATGGTGTCACGTCATGGCACATATATGGCGTGGTAAAAACATTGCCAATTTGGGCCAAGCTTTATTACAAACCTCTTACAAACCGGAGCTTTCTCTCAACAAGAAGCCTTGTGGTTCCGATAGGGAAACATGTTCCCCTTGTTGTCGAAACGTAATCATGGCCTCTTTTCGCCTTGTATTTTCTTCTACGGGCAACATGGAACTACATGATATCCATGCTGAAATTTAAACTTATTCAGGGTTCGTTCGGCCTTTTTATATACACACTAATTGAGTTTCCTAGGCATGCATTTAATGTCCGTAGTTGAAATTTGAACTACAAATACATGCTCAAGTTCACCAAAATGGCTAGAAAAATTGTACATGCATGTGTCCTTGGGTGCATTTTTATTTAGGTCCCATGCCAGGAATGGGAACGAATTACAACCGTACCGGTGTCCTGGCTCGTCCTCAAACATTTGGAATCTCGGGTTTTAAATCCCCATAAAATCCAAAACTCACGAGAAAGTCATCAAAGGTGGCATGGTGTCATGTCATGGCACATATATGTCATGGTAACAACATTGCCAATTTGGGCCAAGCTTTATTACAAACCGGAGCTTCTCTCAAGGAAGCCTGATGGTTCCGATAGGGAAACATGTTCCCCATGTGGCGAAACGTAGTCGCTCCCTCTTTTCACCTTGTATTGTCTTCTACGGGCAACATGGGAACCACATGATATCCATGCTGAAATTTAAACTTATTCAGGGTTCGTTTGCCCTTTTTATACACTAATTGACTTTCCTAGGCATTTAATGTCCATAATTCAAATCTGAAGTACAAATACATGCTCTAGTTCACCAAAGTGGCTAGAAAAATTGTACATGCATGTCTGCTTGGGTGCATGTTTAATTAGGTCCCATGTCAGGAATGGGAACGAATTACAACCGTACCGGCGTCCTGGCTCGTCCTCAAACATTTGGAATCTTGGGTTCTAAATCCCCATAAAATCCAAAACTCACTAGAAAGTCACCAAACGTGGCATGGTGTCACGTCATGGCA
The DNA here is from genome assembly GCF_018294505.1 of Triticum aestivum. Taxonomy (NCBI): domain Eukaryota; kingdom Viridiplantae; phylum Streptophyta; class Magnoliopsida; order Poales; family Poaceae; genus Triticum; species Triticum aestivum. The sequence goes on along the minus strand of NC_057807.1, from coordinate 207,063,353 downwards.
CATATATGTCATGGTAAAAACATTGCCAATTTGGGCCAAGCTTTATTACAAACCTCTTACAAACCAGAGCTTCTCTAAATGAAGCCTGACGGTTCCGATAGGGAAACGTGTTCCCCTTGTGGTGAAACGTAGTCGCTCCCTCTTTTCGCCCTGTATTGTCTTCTACGAGCAACATGGAACGACACGATATCCATGCTAAAATTTAAACTTATTCAGGGTTCGTTTGGCCTTTTTATACACTAATTGAGTTTCCTAGCATTTAATGTCCATAATTCAAATCTGAAGTACAAATACATGCTCCAGTTCACCAAAATGGCTAGAAAAAATATACATGCATGTGTCCTTGGGTGCATGTTTAGGTCCATACAAGGAAAGAGAACGAATTACAACCTGAAAGGCGTCTTGGCTCGTCCTCAAACATTTGGAATCTCAGTTTTAAATCCCCATAAATCGAAAACTCACTAGAAAGTCATTAAAGTTTTCATGGTGTCAAGTCATGTCACATATATGTCGTGGTAAAAACATTGCCAATTTGGGTGAAGCTTATTACAGACCTCTTACAAACCGGAGCCTGTCGCAAGAACCCTCGTGGTTTCGATAGAGAAATGTGTCCCCTTGTGGGCCAAATGATAATCGCTCCCTCTTCTAGCCTCATATTTTTTTCTACACGCAACAAGTACGGAACAACGGGAGATTCGCGCTGAACTTTGAAATTATTCACGGTTTGTTTGACCCTTTTTATTCATTAATTGAGTTTCCTAGGCATTTAATGTCCATAATTCGACTCCTAACTACAAATACAGGCTCGACGGGACGCGTGCGAGTAGTCCGCCGCGCAGGCTTGACGGGACGCATGCATCCTGTCCACCTCGCAGGCTCGACGGGACAAGTGCGAGCAGCAAGGCCACCCATGCTCACCGGAAAGCGAGCTCTTTGACCTCCATGCACCAGCCGCAGCCTGCCTCGCTCAAAACTTTGCCATTAATGGGTTAATTAAAGCGCCTGGATAGAGGTTTTTTTAGTGTGGACGGAGGGTGTTTGGTTGTGATCCGATGGTAGCATTTGCTTTGTTCATGTTTTCAACTCCTATTCCAGCCTAATTTAAATTTCCACATAGGATAACGGATATTAGGACGACAAATAAAATGTCAATGGATAGTACGACGACAAATTTACAATGGCTTAGATATTAATTGTCTTACATATTCCGGATAATTTTAAATGCCACATGCGACAAAGTTCGGAAGACACGGGGGCAAGAGAAGAAGGAAATCGTAGTCAACGATCTACTCCCTCTATTCTGATTTACTCATCATGGTTTTATTCAAATTTGAACTAAAACCACGATGAGTAATTCGGAACGAAGGGAGTAGATCGCTACTGTATCTACTCTTCGATGGATCGCCGGCGATGACATCCTCTAGCTCCATCCTCAATTCCTCATGGATTTGCTTGAAAGCAGCCACAGATTATTACACCTCCTGCTCATGCTCGATCCAGATCATCCTCAAGTTACCCATTAGTTCCTTAACAACCGCTGTCAGCATCATCCCCGAGGCACTGCTCTGCTCATCGGCCACCTCCTCCTTCTCGGTGAGCGCCTTGAGGAGCTTCGCATTGTCACCCATGAGTTTCTCGATGAGGCTGGTCTCCTTGTCAACCGAGGAATCGCTGATCTCAAGCAACTTCATCAAGCCGTCGACCAGCTCCTTCTGCTTAATGAGGCCAGCGAGAATGTCATCGTCGCCGGCCAAGGACTTCAGCAAAGCCAGCTCATCGTAATCGCCGAGGCAGCGAGTGCGCTTGTGTGAGCCCTCGCGTGCCCGTGAGAGCTCGTTCGAGGGCTCCGCGGTGCGCCGGGACATCTCTGCTGCGGCTGCGGCTACCACTTCCCAGCGGGACCTCTCTGCTGCAGCTGCCGCTTCGCGGCGGGATCTCTCTAGTGCTTCAGCAGCCTTAGTCTTTGCTTCCTGGTTATATGCCCACCCGAAACTCCTCCTATCGGTCATGGCGGAATGACTTGATACGAAAGACCAGTTTTGTAGGTGATGAGGAGAGGAAATGTGAAGTAATTTTCAAGTGGGTAGCTTTTATAGCCCGGTGCTAAGTGTGAACACATATAAGTTTAATCTGTATGAACAGATTTGCAAATACTTATTGTGTTGTAATCTGCAACGTGAGGCGAAACAAACTCAAAATTTACTAATGGTTCTGGGCCCACAAAGCCCCATTTTTGTTGTTCTGTCTCATCTCAAACAGTTCTTTTGGACAACCGTATGCCACGCATCGGAAGCCCAAAACATGGGCCCTTGTTCTCGGACGTACGTGTACGTGTCTGCCCACTATCACACACGAACTTACTATAGCAACCATCTGTGTTATAATTTCTCATCCCAAACAGTTTATCCGAGTGGGCTGTTTGCTGCGTATCACACACATCTGGTTTACACGAATCGTTGGTGTTCTTTGGGATGATCACAAATGCCGCATATCACACACATCTTGTTAAGATGAACTATTGCCATTCTCTTGCCTAATCGAAAACAGTTTGTCCGAGTGAATCGTGTGTCATATATCACACACACCTTGTGATGAGGACATGACTACCTTGGATATGACCAAATATATTGCATACATGTATATTTGTGAGGTGATTTCTAATGCAAACTATGCAATAATGTATTTATGTCATCCAGGACAAAAATACTTCACAAACTTTTGTGCCATGTCTAATTGCAGGTGTATGGGACATTTGCACAATCCACATATGAAGATAAGGGAGAAAGAGATGTTTACTTTCTATTCAAAAAGTTCTCTCACGTCAATTTTGGCCCAAGAGAAGATAGAGTCCAAGTCTCTCACGTTCTGGACTCAGATTCGGACTGCACAGTCATACCTGACTCAAAACGTCAACAACTTTTTCATACGGACCCCGAATTGGGTGATTCCTTTTTTGTTGGAAAAGTAGATTTCGTGATCTTTCCAAACCAATTGGATTCACCTTAAAATTTGTCTGGAGCGTTGAGTTATGGACGAAACAATCTGATGCTGCAGCAAAATCCGAGTCAAACTACAAGTCCAAAGGTGTTACATCACCTCCACTTGGGCCCATTGGCCTTGTACGACCTAGGGTTAGTTTTAAGCTGCCTTGGGACGTCCTCCCACCTCCTTGGCCGCCACCCCTTGCTCCTATATAAGTAGATCCATCTAGTAGCTTTTCGCTTGTGATTTGTTTACTTAAAAGTTAGCCATTGCAACTTCGTGTACTTTGTTTGTGTCCAACGACCAGACCAAGACCACTTACGGATCCCCACCTTTATCAATACTTCGTATATACTCGCAATATGCAGATTGCTTTTATCATATTCTTGCTTGTTCTATGATTGCTTGCAGGAATAGACCTTCGTGGTCAGGTTGATTGTGCTCCGGCGTGGTCAATAACCTCTCGGAGTTGGTTTAGCGATCGCCAAGGCGCAACGTCGTGCATGTTTGTAGACGGATCATCAAAGTCGGCTCCACCAAATCGACAGTTATCATCTCATCAAAAGATCGGGACACCCCGCCTCTATCAAGTGGTATCAGAGCTTGAGTGATTCTTTTTGCATTGGAAAGCTTGAGTTAGTAGTATTCTTTGCAATAATTTAACAGAAAATTGGCTCAAACTTTTCAAGAGGAAAGTTGGAGAGAGAGTTGTTGTATATCCTGCTTGGCAGTTGTTTTTCATCATTATCTTTACTGCCATTGTGATCTTCACTTATATCTTGCTATCTAGAGCTACTTGGTATCCTTCATTGATGCTAGTTGTGCTACGTCGTGACCTCATTAGTGTTCTAGGCTCGCGTCTCTAGTCCGGTCTAGCCTAGGACCAACACAGTACTATCGTTGAGCATTTATTCAACATTGCATCTCTGAATTGATTATTGCTAATCTTTTGCTACCATATATAGCCAACCCAGCTCCACATATTTCTCTGAATTGTGTATACGTACGTTCCCCTGGCAATCGCTTTACACAATCTTCAGAGTTACTTGACACTGTTGGTTGCCTGTCACCACCTGCCGCATTGTAAGAACTTGTAAGATATTGATATTTGCTTTACTGTGAGCACACAACCACATCCTAGTAGTTCATAGGACATTATTCTCGAATTTTGTTTCTTGTTTCTACTAATCATGACAGGTTCCGGAGATAGAAGTTCTTGGACGACGGACACATCTTCACCATCAAGAGAGTTGGGACAACACACACAAGCACATGGTAAGGTTATCTCTTTATCGTCATTTGAGGGTAGATTTAATCTTGCTATATAGCTTGGGAGCTTGAAGTAGAACAAGTTTTTCGTCACCATGACTTTTCTGAACTTGAGAGAGTACGAGCTGCCACTAGAGCATTTACTGGTTTTGCTTCTGTTTGGTGGAGTGTGCATTGTAAGAAAAACATTGATAACCAACCCACAACTTGGAAGCATTTGAAAGATGTAATGAGACAACAATTTTTCCCTCCTTACTATCATCGTGAATTGTTTCGCAAATTTGAACAATTTAAACAAGGCAACAACACTGTTCATGCTTACTACCAAGAGTTCAAATCTTATATGCATCATTGTGACATAGAAGAATCTGAGGATGATACAGTGAATAGATTTTTTGATGGTTTCAACCATGATATTCAGGCAAGGTTTTAGTATATTCCTCATTGCATTACTGGTATGTATGTTCGTGCTTGTACCTTTGAGAGACAGTTACAGGAGGACGCATTGGGTGACTACAACAACTACTATTCAAGTTCATGCTCACCACCGCCGGTTGGTTCCTCCACTGTTGCACCTACTAGAGCAGCCCCACCTCAGATTGTGAGCGCGACATCATCTCAAGAATATGGTCCATTGTCAACGTCCGTACCTACATCAGCTATGTCTTTGCGACAAGGTAACAGTAAAGGTATTGATGATATAACTTCACATGAGAATGATGCATCCCTAGTTAACTTGAATGCATCATGTGTTGAGTTACCTAGTGATTTGAGCACATCACCTATTTTAGAGAATCTTGATACTGTCGTGAATGCGTCATGTGATCAAACAACTAAAATACCAACAATTTTGAGTGCACCCATTGAATTAACTTTTGATGCAAAAGAATCAATGTTTAATCATTTTGATATGACCTCTAATCTTGGTGATGATTCTGTGTCGAATGACTTATTGCATGTTTGCTTATTTAAGCATGTTGTAGCATGTAAATTTGATGCAAGTAAGGTTTATTCACCAATATTGGGATGGTTTAATGATGAATATTGTCAATCTTTTGATATGAATAAGAGCTTCACTTATATGTGCAAACTGAGTTGCAATATTTTCATGCCTTCTACTTATGATAATATTTTGGCTTTATATTTTATGATCTATGAAAGTTACTCATGTATACATGTGTCATATGTGCAAAAATCAAGGGAAGTAAAAATGGATGACATATACATATACAACATGTACACCTTGTCTCTTTTGTTAGCCACATTTCAGATTAAGCAACGCCGAGGACAGCTTTGTTTCAAGAAGGGGAGGATGATGTGGACATGACTACCTTGGATATGACCAAATATATTGCATACATGTATATTTGTGAGGTGATTTCTAATGCAAACTATGCAATAATGTATTTATGTCATCCAGGACAAAAATACTTCACAAACTTTTGTGCCATGTCTAATTGCAGGTGTATGGGACATTTGCACAATCCACATATGAAGATAAGGGAGAAAGAGATGTTTACTTTCTATTCAAAAAGTTCTCTCACGTCAATTTTGGCCCAAGAGAAGATAGAGTCCAAGTCTCTCACGTTCTGGACTCAGATTCGGACTGCACAGTCATACCTGACTCAAAACGTCAACAACTTTTTCATACGGACCCCGAATTGGGTGATTCCTTTTTTGTTGGAAAAGTAGATTTCGTGATCTTTCCAAACCAATTGGATTCACCTTAAAATTTGTCTGGAGCGTTGAGTTATGGACGAAACAATCTGATGCTGCAGCAAAATCCGAGTCAAACTACAAGTCCAAAGGTGTTACATCACCTCCACTTGGGCCCATTGGCCTTGTACGACCTAGGGTTAGTTTTAAGCTGCCTTGGGACGTCCTCCCACCTCCTTGGCCGCCACCCCTTGCTCCTATATAAGTAGATCCATCTAGTAGCTTTTCGCTTGTGATTTGTTTACTTAAAAGTTAGCCATTGCAACTTCGTGTACTTTGTTTGTGTCCAACGACCAGACCAAGACCACTTACGGATCCCCACCTTTATCAATACTTCATATATACTCGCAATATTCAGATTGCTTTTATCATATTCTTGCTTGTTCTATGATTGCTTCTATGAATAGACCTTCATGGTCAGGTTGATTGTGCTCCGGCGTGGTCAATAACCTCTCGGAGTTGGTTTAGCGATTGCCAAGGCGCAACGTCGTGCACGTTTGTAGTCGGATCGTCAAAGTCGGCTGCACCAAATCTATAGTTATCATCTCATAGAAAGATCGGGACACCCCGCCTCTATCACCTTGATCTGGCTGACCGTTTCTATTGCATTCCCTAATAGCACATAGTTCATCGGAGGGAACTATATGCCGTATATCACACACACACATTGATATGGCTGCCCGTTTCTCTTGTTCTTCCTCATCACAAATAGTTCGGCTGAATCAACCGTTTGCCCTGCATCGCACAACTAAAATTTGAACCGCGTTTGATGCATCGGTCATCGCAAATGTTTTGGACATTTTTGACGGTTCTCTGACACCACCGTTTGCGATTATTGCATCGCACACAGTTTCTCGAAGGGTCTCTGATCGTAGTGTCGCATTAGTAGCATCCTGCAGTAGTGCAATAACTTGGTACCGAAAAAACCACTTTATTGATGCTAGCGGACACATAGGTTTGATATTACATCAAGTAGCGAGGCCAAGCGGCACACACGGTGCGGCTGAACAATATGTACATTATTTAATGAACATGAAGGGGCCTAGATCACGATAACTACGCGGCAGCGGAACGACAATGTGGTGGAACTCCATAGCACATGGACACCAATGTCGACGCGACCTAGACACGGGAAGCTTTTCTATCCGATACGACTTTCCTGAAATCTGGCATGACACGCCAAGTCGGTACATTGAATGTACTTGCAAGCTCACAACAAGCATAAGCAAAATGGCAAACAATATCATGACAATTAATAAGGTTTAATGCAATGCGAAAACATGCTACCGATGCAGTGATAAAACAACTTTTGCACCGAGTCCCGCAGACTCTCTTACCAAATAGGTTACCTCGTAACCTAGACTGTGATCATACCCGGATCACAAACGAAACCAACACTTGGGATCCCGCAATGATCATCTTCATGATCTCAAAAATCACCACATACCATGTGCCAAACAATAAAACTTTAGTGTGCAAGATTACTTATTAATGTTGATCCATGGTGTGACTTACTCACGAGCTATGTCCATAACCAAGGACGCGACTATCGATAGATTGAAATACACTCTGTAGAGGTAGCACACTTTACCCACACCACATAACCCATGGCCTCGTCTTCCCATTCGGGTGGACCAACGGTGTTACGACAAAACCCTCCCATTGCGATGACACTCTTCCGGCCACTCCGACCAACTCCCCATTGGGCTAAGTCATGGGTGGCCCTGCACCTACCAAAGGCATCAACGACCACCATCGTGGCAAAACGTCCCAGACGGAGACATGGTACCATAACAACAAACGGGCACACAAGGTAATGTCTGCTTACCGGGCCAGGCTACCACGCGCCCATAACCTTTCCTCTTTGGAGGTACCGACCAGAGGCATGACAACATGCCGAATAAAGACCTTCCCATAATGGCAAATGTGGTTGCGCTGGGAAAAACTCGATTCAGTGGCACCATGACTCGATCAAATTTCTGTTCAAGTTGGATTAACATCAATATTAACTTGAAAAAAATAACTCAAGTCACCGTATGCCATGATCATGCAGCTTGTTTGATATGCAAAACATACCATTTAAAGTAAACATATCAACATCGTCAAAACTTTCTTCTTACACTACTCATCATTAAACTTTTAGGATTCTACTTCACTAGTTTTAATACTTATCATTTTGGTTATACCATAATATATTAAAAATCAATTAATCACATAATGAAACTACCATCATTCATATCCATAAGCATATCCACACAATCAAAAATTATTCTACTGAATTAAACTAGTTCATGCATTCAATCAGTACATTAAACTAAGCATTTCACCCATGACAAAGTAACTCACATAAGCAATATTTATTTAAGTCATTAAATGCATGAAAAAATACTGATATTCAAGTTGGAAGAATCATAAATATAGAAATGACACCATACAAATGTTGGTGCGGCTTGCTTTAGTGCACAGGAGGTTCACACTCATCGTGGTTATCTTCAAGACAAGCTTCTCCCTATGAAAATAATTAAAAACAGCAAAAGAAAATATCAAAAACCATTCTAAAAATCACCAGAAATTCTAGACAGCAAGAAAAAATCTCCATTTTGGTGTGCTGCTAGAACTTTTGAAAACAAACACAATGCAAAAAGAATCAACTCATTTGGACTTATGATTTAAAAGTTCTGGCTAGTCAAAGTTTCTGGTCAAAATTTGATTTAAATTTGAATTAAAAAGAAAACCAGGGGGTGACGTTGATGACGTATTCCTGGAATACCCTCCACTCATACCGCTTCGAGCGTGAGTGACGAGGCTGACAGCGGGCCCCACTCGTCAGGTCGGGGAAGAGAGAGAGAGAAAATAGAGATGGTCGGCGCTCCGCAGGTAATTTCTCTAGTTAGGATGGCTTGACGGCTAGATCGACAGGGATGGATGGATAGAGGAGATGCTCGTGCACCTGCCTGTACCCGTGGCTTGGCTAGAGGTGGACGAACGGGGTCGGTACGGGCTTCTCCAGCGGCTGCAGAAAGCGGAGCTTGCCGGAGTTGAAGACCGGGCTGCACCAGGGGCTCCAATGGGTTCAGATGCACCAGTGAGCCACCAGAGAGTCACCTGAGGAGTGGATTGAGATCAAGGGGGCACCAGAGTGAGGAGGAGGGGCTGGGGGGATCGCCGGCGAGCTCGGGTCGGGGACGGCGGCAAGAGGCCTGCCCGGCCGGGCTGCGGCTATGCTACGGGTTTGTGGAGGTTGGGCGGTGAGCTTGGATGGCTCAAAGAGGCTGGAGGCACTACAAAAAAATACACTTCTGTGATGATACGTGTTTGTCATAGTAGGTCGCATTTTTTTTCATGCATGTACATCCATGACAATTTTATGACGGAATCAAGATAGTCATACCTGTGCTGTCGTAGAAGTGTTCCATGACATTACCAAAATTATCATCACGGAAGTGTGTACTTCCATGACGATAAATCGCGCATCACCGAAGTGCTTTCGTCAAGGGTGACCGACACGTGGCATCCACCGTAACGGAACGCCGTTAAGCTATCGGGTCGGGTTTTGGATCCGATAACCCATTAACAGCCCCGACCAATGGGGATTTAGCACGTGTAAAATCATCATTGGCTGGAGGAAACACGTGTTGGCTCATCGTTGGGACAGATGTCATCCACTCATTGGACAGAAGGCGCCTATGATACGTCAACACGTGGCACGGCCCAACAGAGGCCCATTCCTGTGAAAAGTCCGACCCATTTGACTTGGTTAAAAGGTGGCGGGCCAGCCCATGGAAAGCCTGTTAACGGCATGTTCGCATATAGCCCATTTCCAGCCCGCTAACCCAAGGCCCATTACGCCCAATCTGAATTAGGCCTAGTTGCGTCATTTGGGCCATCCAATATGATTCTAGCCCGTTTTCACTTCTAGCCCATGTATGGCCCATGACGTCTTTCGGCCCATATGAGGCCCTTTGTAACTCTTAGCCCACTAACGGCCCGTGGTGAAACTGGCCCGTAATGAACAGTGTATCACTTTACACCCATTAACAGCCTGTGGTGAAACTAGCCCATAATGAAAAGTGTATCACTTTATACCCATTAACGACCCGTTATTCCATTGGGCCGTTTCCAGCCCATGTTATCTTTCGGCCTTCTCAGAGCCCATTTATTCTTGGGCTCATTTCCAGCATTCGTTTACTTACGGCCCGTTACTGTCATTTTCTGCTTGTGGGCCAAATTCAGCTCGTGGTTACAGTTGGCCCGTTGTGGTCCATTAATACGTTGGGCCATTTTCATAGCGTCATCAAATACGGCCTATTAACAATGGCCCGTTATGGTCGGCCAATGAATGGACGATTCAAACTCTTGCCCGTTTACGGCCATAATGCGGTCTGTTTGGCCCATGTTTGGCCAATCAATCATACGGCCCGTATAAGGCCCATTGATGATACGGCCCATAGAAGGCCCATTGTTTCTACGGCCCGTAGAAGGCCCATTGTTTCTATGGCCCGTAGAAGGCCCACTGTTTCTACGACCCGTAGGAGGCCTAGTGTCACTACAGTAAATATTAGCCCATGGTTATTGTGGCCTAGTTTTAAAAAATAGATTATTGCAGCCACTATCAAACCGTGGAAAAAGAACTGCAATGACTACAAGCAAACTAATAAACAAGAAAACCAGGAAATAAATAAGCAAGCAACTAATGCTAGGCTATCACGGCTATTACACATATTACATCCATTGGGCATCAAAGTTCGCCACCAGTGCAAATATAGGGAACAAAGCAGCATATCATATATACTTGTTGTCAAAGTTGGTGACCAGCGCAAATAAACGCCTTAGCAAAACAAATCCAGAACTGAAACAACTTCAGAAGATCTCAAGAAACAATATCCTGGGTACCCATAATGCTGGCAAGATGCTTAACAAGCTTATTAACTTTCTCTTGTTCGGCGCTTAAATCCTCCAGTGCTTGTTGTTGCACCAGGAAATATGCATCTAAATTCTGCAAGGACTTCCTTAGTCCTTTAGCTTCCTGTCGCAGCACATCTGATCGATGTCTTTCAACTTGAAGTTGAGACTCAAGAAGACAAACTGATTCAGGCAGCGAGTTCAAAGATCTTGTGCCAGCAGTAGTGGCCAGTAACTCGAACACTACATCAAGACAGGACTATTGGGTTCTCTCACTGTCGTCAAGATAGTTTTTATCAGCTTTATTGGAGACCAATAGGGATGTATCACTATCTTGAACCTTATCTGCATTACTTCCTTTACCATTGCATAACACGGTACTGTTCTCCAATATTTTGTCCATATTCTAAAAGAGAAACAAGCAGACACATCACAGGTTTACCATGTTGTATATGAAACTCATTTTGGTAAATGAGTTCAGTAGTAAAGTGGACAAGATAACAGCATGAAACAAACATATATCTATGTACCATGGTCACTTTATGGTCTATATCATTCTAGTTTTTGTTGCCAAATCAAGATAGAGACACAGTTCAAATAATATTTGTTCAAGACAAAGCAGAATAGACAGAATATAAGTGTGGGTAACTATAGATCTATAACAACACTTGTAATGTGCATGACATGAGAACATAACTGTTTATTCAATTGAAACTGAAATCAACATAGAGCAGGTTACAACAGCAAACCAGTTAAAGAAATAGGTTTAAAACATACCTGTTGTGCCATTGGAGTTTCAATTCCATCCTTCAAATTTGAAAATAGTTGGTATGAGTAAATACAGTAATGCAAGAGCAAAGGAGTATGAACCATAGCGACAAAACCTGACCTGAGAACAAATCTTTTTCTCCTTTAAGCGTTGAGTTGGGATTCAGAGTGGTGGTCCTCGTGCTTTGGGCACTGCAGTTCCCTTACAAATTGCTCGTGTTTGGGTGCTCTGTGGTGGAGACAGTGTTGTGTCAACTGGAACTGGGTTACTATCTGCCGGGGTTGGGGTTAGAAGGAGTGTAGCTGGTTCTCTGTCCAACTGGGTAGGGGTACAATCTGCGAGAGTCTGGGTTATGTGTGGTGGATCTGGTCCTTGGGCAAGTACAATCGTGGTTCTATCTGCATCAATTGATAGCACTATCTTTTCTGAAGACCGTGTTGTTACTCCCTTAGATACTGCCATCACCCTCTCCAATTCAAATGGCTGATAAACAAGAAAAGTAATTGAAATTATAGACATTGTAAGATAGACAGGTGCAATGGATAGTGGGGAATAAAAGATGGCATGAAATAATTCATATTTATGTTGTCTAACCAAACAGGATAGCATGACACAATTTCACATATATGATGGCTAACTAAACAGGATATCATGACACAATTTCACATTATGATGGCTAACTAAAAAAGATGGAAAGACATAGTTCAAAATATGATGATTATGTAAACAGGATGACATGATATAACTATATAATGTGTTTATTAAATAGGTTGGCATGCCATAATTCACATACATTCACGGATAGAATGCCATAATTCAAAATATGATGACTGTAAACACTAAACTGGATGAGATGATATAACTATATGATGTCTTTATTAAACGGGTTGCCATGCCATAATTCAGATAGATGATGTGTATGAACTATGTAAACATGATGGCATGATATAATTCAAATATATGATTTATATAGTAAGCAAGTAAGTAGATGGAAATTCATATATGATGTAAAAACTAAGCAATGCAAGACAACATGCATGACATGGGTAATATAACCCTGCCAAGTTTGAGCATACTTCTGAGGGGGGAAATAGGACTGGTCACCAGTCTCAGAATCCTCCTCTGAGGAGCTCTCTATAACCAGCAAGATGTCTGCTTCAGCAGGTAGCATTGTCTGCTCTGAATACATTATTTTCCCTCCAGATACTTCCATCACCGCTTCAAATGGCTGATGCATAGGAAGAGTAGTTGAATATACAAATGTTGTCGACCAATGGAACACGTAATACAAAAAAATGATAGCATGATATAATTTACATACATGATGATTTGCTAAACAGCATGGCATTACATAATTCACATATATAATGCCTTTGCAACAAGACAGCATCGTATAATTCACATATATAATGTCTCGCAACAAGATGGCAATGCATAATCCACATATATGGTAATTAGACCCTGAACAGGTGGCATTCACACAAAGCATGTCTAAACTAATCAAATGACATAGCAATGCGAGACACCATACGCGCGATATGAGCAACATAACCCTACCAAGTTAGAGCATACACCTCGGGGGTGGGGGGGATAGGACTGGTCATCTGTCTCTGAATCTTCCTCTGAGGAGCTATCCGTAACCAGCGAGATATCGCTTCGTCAGATAGCATAGTCTGCTCTAAAGACCTTGTTTTCACTCTAGAATTTCCCATCACCGTGTCAAATGGCCGATGCACACGAAGAGCAGTTGAATGTACTAACATTGTTGACAAATGTAATATGTAACAAAAAAAGGATGGCCTGATATAATTTACATATAAGATGACTGGCTAAGCAGGATGGCATTGCAAAATTCACATATATGATGCCTGGCTAAACAAGATGGCGTTGCATAAATCACATAAACGATGAATAAACTAAACAGATGGCATTCGCACAAAGGATGTCTAAACTAAGCAGATGACATATTTGATGTATAAAGTAAGCAATGAAAGGCACCTTATGCATGATATAACCAACATCAGCATGCCAAGTTAGAGCGAAGACCTCAGGGGGTAAATAAGAGTTGTCTTGTCCTTCTGAATCCCCCTCAGAACAGATATCTTCCTCTCGATTACAATCTAAAATGCGTGGAGGGGGGCTGCCTTTGCGCCTATCATGGAGCGACGTATGCATGAAATTTTATTGCCACGCAAGGCTCGTCTCTTTTTCTCTACATGTTTAGTTCCATTGATTACAATAACTGTCATGCATAGGAATAAAACATAGTGAGATTATCTAAGGAGTGCATGCAGAAATCCAGAGTGATGGTAGCAACCTGTGGATAGACCTAAAACCAATAATAGCAGGCAGATAATGGCTTCAGTTAAAAATGCAGATAATGGTTTCTTTACTATTTGTTTCCCACCCAACATGAAACTCATAGTGGACACCGGGTATTAACCAGATAGTAGATAGATACTATTGATTGCGGCCCCGATATGTACCCCACAACCATTTAAAACTCAAGTTTGACCATTAGTTTGGAGCTGACTCAGAGTCTAATCAGTGAACAGGACAATAAAGTAGCATGTAATATTACGCGATGCATAACGTAAGCAGACACGAAAGAGTGTGACGTCTCTTGTGGACCCGTGTAGTCCTCGAGGTCATCTGCTCGGTTGATGATGGTAATGCAGTTTTCATGGCTGCCAGTGGCGGGGAAGAAGATCTGAGGCAGCGAAAGACAGTCTGGAGGCCAGATCCCTGCTATGCTGGACCCTTCTATCGTTAGAGCAGCTGAGCTGGGGTGGACGACGGTGCAGCAGGAGCGGGACAAACCACGCAAGGTTTTCTTTGACAACTATCTGTAAGAGAAGTAATTCTGTAAGGGCTTGTTTGAATTGGAGGATTCCAACAATGCAAGGATAGGAAATAGACAAGAATAGGATAGGAATGCACGTGCAAAACAGAGAATTTAAAAACACAAGATTTCTGCCAATCTGGGTGTTTGATTCACAACAATTGGAAGATCCCAGGATGCAAAGTAGCATGGTGAGATTAAGTCAAACCACAAGAAAATGTACGGTTATAACGCTATTATGCTACTATCTCTTAGTATTGAGCTTCATGAATAGGAATATGAAAAGGAGGACAAGTGAAAATTAAAATTCCTACGTTTTTTCTTTCAAGGATACACTAAAGGAACAAATCCTATAGTTTTCCTTTGCTCCATTCCTTTGAACCAAATTCATGAATAGTAGTACCATAAGAAACTTTCCAATTGCTATGTTTTTCATTCACTTTTCCTTTCAAGCACTTGCGATTCTAGTAGGCAGGCTTGAGCAAGGAAAATCCTACACTAAAAAAATGTTTTTGTGCTACTTCTATTACTTTGGACCCAGGCACTGCCCTACTAGCTCAACTCCCAGGGCCATTGACAAATGCATAGCTCAAACACGCAGAGATAAATAATGATGGCGTTCAAGAGAGTCCATCATGGAAAGCTATGTTGCCTGGTACCTCACAGCTTGTCATATAGTAGGATAAAATAATCGTATTTCTCATTACTACGTGTGCTCAGTGGACAATATATATAACATGTAGACTAAAAAAGAGATGTAACAAGTGTACAACCTCTTTGGCGATGCCATGTCGATCTCAGCGTGATTGGGTTTGCCGGTGAGGATGCTCCGGCTGACTTGGCTGTCGGAGGAGGGGAAGAAGATCTTAGGCATCTGTAGATGGAGCCCGAGGTACTGCTCCACTGTGATGGAGGGTTTCATCGTTGGAGCAGCTCCGGTGAGTTGTACGACGCCGAGGCTGAAGCAGGACAAGAGAGACAATGTTAACCTGAGTGGAATTCTAATAGCATCTCCAATACATGATGTAAAATACATAACCACAAATTGCTAGATGTAAAATACATCAGCCGCTCATCTCTGAGCTTAACTGTCAAAACTGAATTTAACTGTCGAAACTGAACTTAACTGTTGAAACTAAACTTAACTGTCGAAACTAAATTTTGTTGTCGAAACTAAACGCACTAGCAAGGTGAGGCTACACGTCGGTCGATTGACTTTTTCATCTTTGGTCAGTCGATTTTGCAGCCGTTGGATACGAAATCAAGGGCCTGCAGTTCATCTTCAACCTCCACCCCCCTAAGCCGCCAACCACCACCGGCCAAACAGCAGCCCCCTGCCACCCGCGGCCGGCGGTGCGCCGCCCCGCCCACCCCGAAAACACTCCCCACCGCCGGTCTGCCACCGCCCCGGCCATCCCTCTAGGCCCCCCCATGTCGAGATTTTTCTCCGGCGATCCCCACGCTACCGCCCCGCCACCTCCGGCGACCACTGCCCCCACCCTGAACCCTAAGATAGATAGTGGGGTACATCTCTG
>NC_057807.1:207044252-207046951 GCF_018294505.1 Triticum aestivum | reverse complement strand
AATCGACTGACCCAAAAGTCGATTCAGTCGACTGAAGTGTAGCTAAATCGGAGCAGCACCGCAAGCATGAGCAAGAGCGAGAGCAGCAGCGCGAGCAAGACCAATACCAAGAGCAGACCAGGCAGGGGACCGAGAGCAAGACCAGAGCAGCTGCGCGAGAGAGAGCTAAAGCAGTAGCAGCTCCTACTGATGTGGACATCACCACCGAGGGAGCGACGCCGTGGAGGAAGTGGCCGGCGACGCCGCCGTGGATGGAGCCACGCCGTGTCAGCTCGGGACCGAGCACCGGCAGCACCATGAGATCGAATCAATAAGAAAATGCAGTGATTAGTGTACAACCTCTTTGGTGGTGCCAATTAGGCCGCAATTTCATCCGAGGAAATGGTGATGATGATGCTCTTCCAGTGGTGCAGGTGAAGACGGCAGTGTGGGAATGGAGGTGGCGCGAAAGACAAGGGGAACGTCGGGGCAGCTCCTTGGAGGTGGAGGACGGGGTGGCTGAACCGGCAGGACAACAAGATCGATGATGGATCCTCATCCGATACGGTGGATGAGGGACGTTGAGGTGTTGCTGTGGACGACGTCATCGGGGAAGAGGCTCTGGCTGGGTGGCGGACGGAGCAGGGTGTGGGGCTTCGTCACAGGTTTTCGCGGCCTCGGTGTACGAATGGGTGGGCAGATGGGATGGCAGTGGGGAACCATGGCTTAGGGACGCGCTTGTCCAAAATGTGGGGTAAGTTACAAAAGTAACCCCACCGATTTGAGGCGGTTCTTTCGGTACAGGGGTACCGCGGGCATTTCGCGTGTTGGGATTTCACAGGAGGTGGGAGTTTTCACGCACGTTGTAATTTCGGAATAGCAAGGCGTGGGTTGAGATGGAGGGAGTTGTGGGAGCATGACGAGACAAAGATATATCTTAAATATTTCGGGCTAACAAGGCGCAGGTTGAAATTTCCGGAAAAGCCTAACGTGTACTGTACCAAATCAATGCGCACTACAAATGTCATTAAAAACTTTGAATTCATGTTATGTTCAATTAAAATATTTCGCTACGTGTATAATTCATGCAACCTACTACTCAAATGAACGTTTTAGTGCATTCCAAACGTATATACTACCGCTTCAATATGAACTAAATTTGAATTCGTTTCTCTATTTGAATAAGATCTATAGTAATGATTGTTGTGAAGTCAAAGCATTTGAATTTGTTTCTCTATTTTAATAAGATCTACAATCATCATTATTGTCATGTCAAACCATCATTTTTGTATTATCTTCACAGCACACCACGTGATTAGTCTCGAGTTACATATGAACTATGTGTACTATATGAACTCGAACTCGATTTTTTGAATCCACTGTATGTTGATTTCCAATCACATTACATTTCTAGCTCTAGCTAGATCTTCATAATCTAAACCATGTCTCATATGTATAATGTGTTTATCACATTATGTATGGTGCCCCGCCCCCTACGCCTACAAGTATTTAGATGTTAGTTGCAAACACCACACATTACCACGAATTCAAATAAAATGTGAGAATGTTCGATATATAGTATTGTTTAGATTGTTCGATATTTAGTTGTAAGCTGCAAACGCCACACATTATCACAAATTCAAATAAAATGTGAGATTGTTTGATGTATAGTATGGTTTAGATTGTTCAACATTTAGCTGTGAGTTGCAAACGCCATGCATTATCACATTATGGTATAACATGTGCACAACACGTGTATCACCGCTATATTCATGCATGCATATGTTTAAAACACTATGATCTCCTATTCAAATATATGAATCCGCTTTCATATCAAATTATGATCTTATTTAGTCTCTTACACCCACACAATCCTCTAACCTTTGTAGCTACCACTAACTTTCTCTCGTGCATGCACACGCCCTCCTTGCCCTCCCCCTCCCTCGGCATTCTATCCACCGGGCACATTCATTTTTTTATTTAGGTTGTTCTCCCAGAGTCTCCACAACTCCTTTCTGACACACACCGATCGATAAACCTCTCTAGTGATGCCTGCCTACAACGTACACACGCACCTTCAATCTCCTCCTTTATGTGTCCTTTCCCCGTGTCTCTCATACGGTCACACACACGTGTAAACTATCGCCCCTCTTTTCATCGATCTCACAACCGCACACTCCTCCCCCTATCTAGCTAGTAGGTAGGCCTCTCGCACCACCTCCTAGCTCCATTCTCTATGTCTATTCGTCTCGCTGGGCCTTATTTCCCTCTAACAAATGGACGTACACCGACTGATCTCTCGCTATACATATAGCTTGTTAGGTCCTTATAACTCGTTTTTACCCACGGCTCGATCGATCTACCTCATTAGTTATGTCTCTCCCTTCCACCGACAAACAACAATTGATCTACCGATCTAGTTAGTTTTTCTTACCAAACACATGGTTCCCCTTCATCATCCATGGATGCGTCCCGACAGACCTATCACGCACAGGCACACACAGAAACACAGACCCACTCTTATTGATAACATTGCAGTTCCACCCTCAGATTGTCTAGTAGGCCTCTCCCACCATCTTCGAGAAGCAACTCCATCACCCATCCAGCACTCTACCCCTCTCCCTCCCTCTCTCTCTCCTCTCTCTCTCTCTCTGTCCCATCACATTTCCCGTCCTTCAGTTATGTATGGATGTCGACCGATCTCCCTCAAGACATAGCTG
>NC_057807.1:206365653-206367826 GCF_018294505.1 Triticum aestivum | reverse complement strand
GCGGTACGCCACACCCCTCCCGATCAACAGGACCCCCGTTTCGACCGTAGGAGGTCCGTTTCCTCCGTTTTGCAGTATGCCAGGCCCCTCCCGATCAACAGGACCCCGTTTCCACCGTAGGAGGTCCGTTTCCTCCGTTTTGCGGTACGCCAGGCCCCTCCCGATCAACAGGACCCCGTTTCGAACGTGGCCGGTCGAACACAAGGCCGTTTCCTCCGTTGTGCAGTACGCCAGGCCTTGTTTACATCACCTGTTCCGTCCAAGACCTCCCGATGAACACGACCACGCATTCCATTCCCACCCAGCCGGTTGGCTCCCCATGAACACGACGACGACGTTGTTTCTCCGTTCCGACCCAGCCATGTACGTATGCGTGATAGGCATTAGAGACCCTGCCCGTATGTACGTACGTGGCCGTATTTTCTTTCTTGCACCCTCGTCGCTGTACGTACGTGTACATGCTACGTGCGCGCCTCTACTAAGACACGTGCGCGCCTCTACATCCACCAGTATATATGTACGTACATGTTCGCGACCAGAATGACAATGCTACGTACGCTTCGACCAGGTGGGTCCCGACTGTCAGGCACTTC
Organism: Triticum aestivum; assembly: GCF_018294505.1. NCBI lineage: Eukaryota > Viridiplantae > Streptophyta > Magnoliopsida > Poales > Poaceae > Triticum > Triticum aestivum. The sequence continues at coordinate 206,367,233 of NC_057807.1, read as the reverse complement.
CTTGCGTGCGAAAATGTAGCTGGTGGGTCCCAGCAGTCAGAGGGGCGAATCATTTTTTTTTGCCTGAACGCACTTCCTTTGCGTGCGAAGATGTAGCTGGTGGGTCCCAGCAGTCAGGGGGGAGAATCATTTTTTTTGCCCGGACGCACTTCCTTGCGTGCGAAGATGTAGCTGGTGGGTCCCAACAGTTAGGGGGGAGAATCATTTTTTTTGCCCGGACGCACTTCCTTGCGTGCGAAGGTGTAGCTGGTGGGTCCCAGCAGTCAGGGGGGGAACGTTTTTTTCGTGAAATATGGTGGCCCGTCCGGTGGGTCCCCGCTGTCAGGTGGAGGAATAATTATTTTGCGCGTAATAAGGAGGCACTTCCTTGCTGCGGCCGTGGACCTAGCTATCAGCCTCTCCACGTACAGTCCACGTCCGATGGAAGCTGTTCCTTGACCACGTTGACCACGCCGCGCCTAGAGCACCAGGGCGGTGGACGACGGCGAGGCCTAGGAAGGGGACGATGCGGAGCCGGGGAAGACGCGGCAGTGGATGCCCACGCGTAGAGGAGTACGAGGGTTCACTGGTTCGCTGCGGTGTGAGGCTGCAGTCGCCGCAGAATAACAGGGGGTGTGGGTGAGTAGAGGGATGGCCTGGCCAGCGGTGGGAGTAGTAGGGGGTGTTGAGGCCTCCACCACATCGCAGCCGGCCACGGGAGGCAGGAGCACGAGGCACGACCGGCGCTGGTTTGGGCGGCTGGAGCAAGGAGACCAGAGGTTGAAGAATGTAACGCCCCGGATTCGATGCGCCAGGTGTCTGTCAGTTATTCGCCGTCGTTGCCATGTCATTTGCTTGCGTATGCATTTCTTATCATGTCATCATGTGCATCTCATTTTGCATACATGTTCGTCTCATGCATCCGAGCATTTTCCCCGTTGTCCGTTTCGCGATCCGGCACTCCTATGTCCCCCGGCGCCCCCTTTTGCCTCTTTTCATGTGCGGATGTTAAACATTCTCGGAATGGCCCGAGGTTTGCCAAGCGGCCTTGGTATAGCACCGGTAGACCGCCTGTCAAGTTTCGTGCCATTTGGAGTCCATTTGATACTCCAACGGTTAACCGGGTAATCGTAAAGCCCCCTTCTCTTTGCAGCCCAACACCCCTTCAAAGTGGCCCAAAACCCAGCAAACTCCCCTCCATGCTCTCGGCCGTTCGATCACGATCGCGTGGCCGAAAACCGCTCCTCATTTGGACTCTCCTAGCTCCCTCTACCTATTTATAAACACCTCGCCCTCCAAAATCCCGGTCTAACCCTAGATTTTCCCCTCCGCGCCGCGCCGGACATGTCCGTCCCCGGCTGGACGCATCCGCGCCACCGCCCCGGCGAATCCTGCATCACCACGTGGCCCGCGCCGACGCCCCGTGCCGCCGGCCCGCCGCGGCCCGCAGCAGGCCACGAGGGCCCGATCCGCCCCGCGTCGCCGCTCCTCGGCCCCTGCTCGCGCTGCCGTCCGAGTTCGCCGCCGGCGCCGCCCTTCGCCGCCGCCTCCGCCTCGCCCCTGCCACGCCCGTGCGACCCCGCCGCGCGGCTGTTCGCCGC
>NC_057807.1:206358329-206365289 GCF_018294505.1 Triticum aestivum | reverse complement strand
GCCGCGCCCAGCGCCTCCTCGTCGCGCACTCCGCCGTCAAGCGCCGGCCACCGCTGCCGCGGCGCCTTGCGCCCTCGCCGTCCGGCGAGCCCCTGCCGCCTCCGCCCGCGGATCCGGCACCGCCACCCCCTGCCAACGCCTCCCCGTGCCTCCCCGGCCACTCCGACGGCCGTCTCCTTCGCCAACTCCAGCCATCCTCCGGCGAGATCCGGCCTGGTGGATGAGATCCACCAAGCCCCGGAACCAAACGCCCGCGCCCATCCCGTACCGTTCCGTCCCGGAACCCCTCCATCCACTTTTCCCCGGGGTGAGATTTTCCTAAGTCCCCATATCATTTGCATAATCATGCCATGTTCAACGCATCATAACTCTGCATCCGTCGCTCCGTTTCATCCGTGTAATATGTCAAATTGTTCGACTCGACGAGTACTTCATTTCATTCCATTGCATCATAATCATTTGAGCTCATCTTGATGCCCGAAATGCTGTTGGAAGAGTGCATGTTGATGTTAATCTGCTGGAACTGTTATAACATGCTCATTTGTCATTTTTGCCATGATTGATGTGTGCATCCTATGAGGTTGATATCTACATCTGTTTTGATCTATGCCATGCCATCTTTCCAGTGGTGCTACCCATGTATTTTTGTGAGTTATGTGCTGAGTGCATGAAGCTTGTTAAGGAGGGTACTTGCCGTTACTGTCTTGCTAGGCAGATTCTGTTATTTTGTGATGCCATGTAAACCTGCTGCTACAAGTCATTTCGTGCATATTCTGGAGATGTTTACTAAGGATGAGTTGTTATACATGTCTTGCTCTATCCATTCATGCCCCTGGTTGCATTTATAGCCTACTTTAACATGTTGTAATCTTGCTCCAAACTTGCTAAATGATGTTGCTGTCAGCCTGTTAACATTAAGTTCAGTTTTGGCCATGTGTTTTGCTAGTGATCCATGCACCCTATGAACTTGTTCTTGCCATGCTTAGCTTCATAAACATGTCTTCTTACTGTTGGTTGCCTTGCCATGCCATTTATTGCTCTGTGGTGAGTGGTTCAAGCTCACCAACATGCCTACTTATTGTTGTTCCTGCCATGTTTGAATCTGTAATATAACTTGCCATGTTTACATGGCTGCCATCCTATCTTCGGTTCCTTTTTGGCTCATGGTCAGTAAGAGACTCTTGTTATATGCATTTAGTAGTATAATGCCATGCCTTTGTTTGCCATGATAAGTTCCTGTAACATGTTGTTTGCTTGCTCTAAACATTGCAACCTGATGTTATTTCCTGATAAGTCTGAAACTGTTATCATTTGCAATCTTACCATGTGTGTTTGAGCATGTTCTAGTGATTTCTGGAGATAGCTCAGTGTTCGTGTTTTGTTATGCTTTACCTGTACTTCATGCTCATGCCTTTTGTGATTATGTTGGGATGCTGTAGCTTGTTGTTTTGATGCTTGCAAGATGCCTAGTTGCTGTTTTGGATAGATTATTGTTATGACTTGTATAGAGTGTATGTGTTGCACCGTTGCTCCGTTTTGAGTGTGCTCTATATGAAACTTGCTTGATTTTGCATGTAGTTTCATATTATCATGTTGCATCCTTGTTTTGAGGTGTTTGCTTGATGTTTGTATGCATTTTGCATCAATGCCATGTTTAACTTGTTTTGCTCATATCTTCTAGGCCGTAGCTCCGAATCTAATGAACTTATATGTAACTTGACTAGAATTTCGTGTAGATCCTCTTGGTGCTCTTTAACTTGCTGTTTAACAACTTGAACATAAGGTTTGTTCAGATCTGGACCAATTTCGAAATATGCATATGAGGACTTACCGGAATTGTTATATGTTGTTTCCGGCCTCACTTAAACTTGCTTTGATGTGTTGTTCTTGTTTGCATCATCTCTTGCCATGAGTAGCTTCATGTAGCCTTGTCATGCATCATGCTTGTTGTGCATCATGTCTTGTTTATGTGTGGTGTGTTTACTATGTTGTGTGCTTCTTCTCGATAGCTCCTGTTTCGTTGCGATCGTGAGGATTCATTCGTCTACGTGTGGTTCGTCTTCATGGCTTCATCTTCTTCATGGACTCGTTCTTCTTCCTTGCGGGATTTCAGGCAAGATGACCACTACCCTGGATCTCACTACTAACATTTCTATGCTTTGCTTCGTTCTATCGCTATGCTGCGTTACCTATCATTTGCTCATCAAGCCTCCCAAATTGCCATGAACTTCTAACCTTTGACACCATTCCTAGCAAACCATTGATTGGCTATGTTACCGCTTTGCTCAGCCCCTCTTATAGCGTTGCTAGTTGCAGGTTAAGTTGAAGATTGCTCCATGGTGGACAGGGTTATGTTGGGATATCATAATATCTCTTATATTATTAATGCATCTATATACTTGGTAAAGGGTGGAAGGCTCGGCCTTATGCCTGGTGTTTTGTTCCACTCTTGCCGCCCTAGTTTCCGTCATACCGGTGTTATGTTCCCAGATTTTGCGTTCCTTACGCGGTCGGGTGATTTATGGGACCCCCTTGACAGTTCACTTTGAATAAAACTTGTCCAGCAAGGCCCAACCTTGGTTTTACCATTTGCCTCACCACCACCTATACCCTTCCCTTGGGTCGGCCAACCCAAGGGTCATCTTATTTTTAGCCCCCCCCCCCCGGGCCAGTGCTTGTCTAAGTGTTGGTCCGAACCGAGCAACCTGCGGGGCCACCTCGGGGCAACTCGAGGGCTGGTTTTACTCGTAGCTTGACTTATCCGGTGTTGCCCTGAGAACGAGATATGTGCAGCTCCTATCGGGATTGTCGGCGCATCGGGCGGCTTTGCTGGTCTTGTTTTACCATTGTCGAAATGTCTTGTAAACCGGGATTCCGAGACTGATCGGGTCTTCCCGGGGAGAAGGAATATCCTTCGTTGATCGCGAGAGCTTATCATGGGCTAAGTTGGGACACCCCTGCAGGGTATAAACTTTCGAGAGCCGTGCCCGCGGTTATGTGGCAGATGGGAATTGTTAATGTCCGGTTGTAGATAACTTGACACCAGATCCGAACTAAAACGCATCAACCGCGTGTGTAGCCGTGATGGTCTCTTCTCGGCGGAGTCCGGGAAGTGAACACGGTTTCCGGGTTATGATTGACGTAAGTAGTTGTTCAGGATCACCTCTTGATCATTACTAGTTGACGACCGTTCCTTTGCTTCTCTTCTCGCTCTTATTTGCGCATGTTAGCCACCATATATGCTTAGTCACTGCTGCAACCTCACCACTTTACCCCTTCCTTTCCCTTTAAGCTTTGCTAGTCTTGATACCCATGGTAATGGGATTGCTGAGTCCTCATGGCTCACAGATTACTACAACAACAGTTGCAGGTACAGGTTATGCGATGATCCTGACGCGAGAGCGATGCTTGCTTGCTTTGAGTTCTTCTTCTGCTTCTTCTTCGATCAGGGGATAGGTTCCAGGTCGGCAGCCTGGGCTAGCAGGGTGGATATTGTTTGAGTTTCTGTTTATGATTCATCCATAGTCGGATGTTGTTCTTGTATGTTGTATTGTTGTATTCATGCGTCATTGTATGTATTGGATGTATCCCCACTATTATGTAATGTTGATGTAATGATATCCACCTTGCAAAAGCGTTTCAATATGCGGGTCTATCCTTGGTGGGACCTTCGAGTTCCTTTTGGATAGGGTCGCATATTGGGCGTGACAAGTTGGTATCAGAGCCTCGACCGACCTTAGGAGCCCCCTTGATTGATCATGTAGTTTGGCCGTTGTTGATTCTAGAAGAAAACTATTTTCGGAGTCTAGTTATATCGGAGAGTAGGAATTCTTTTTACTTCTCAGCCCCTTCATCACTCTGGTGAGCAGTCTTGATGTAGGTGTTTTGAACTACTCCTCTTCCCTTTCAATTTTTCTTTAGGTTCATGCAGTTGGTTTTTCGATCGCTGTTCCTCATCTCTTTTTATCCGGTGCATTTCTTGTCAAGTCGACTCGAGCCTCTTCATCTTTGCCAAGTTCAATCCTCAGTTGTTTTCTTTTCCCACCCGCCCACCCTTTTCCTTCTTGAAGCCAGAGTCCGTAATCGAGAATCCATCCTACTCGTGCGAAGTCTTTGCTTTCTTTCCTCAATGATTTCAACCGGTGTTTTCTCTTCAAGTTATTCGTCGATTTCCCCTTCCGAGTTTCTTTTGTTTTCCCGCCCTCCCACCCTTTTCTTCCCGGAGCCTGAATCTCTTTCGAGCATCAACTTCATTCGTGCGGAGCCTCTTCAGTCTTCCCTCAGTTAGTTCAACCGGTGAATTCTCGCCTAGTTTGTCATTGTTCGTCTTGTTTTTTTTCTTTTCCGGTGCACTCAATTCAAGTTTTTCGGGTCATCACATTCTTTTCCTCGGCTCAAGTGTTTTCCTTGCTTGTTCGCGTCTCGCCAGTTTATCTTTCCGGAGTGTTCAAGACATCTCAGGAGATTCGTTTGTGTGTGAATTAATTCGAGGTTGTCACCTCATTCAAATATTTCAATTGTTCCGGTGCATCATCTATCTGTTCAACATCCCTTTCCAACGGTGTTATCTTTTCAGTGGGCCCTAACCCACAGGTCTTTTCCCAGGATCCTACCTGACTCTTCTGATTCCCCCGGAGTTATTTCTCATTTCTTTTCAAGTTTGACGTAAGAATGGATCCCATCAGTCACATGCCTTCTCCAAGATCTCGTTCAAATTCTTTTCATTGTTGGCTCAACCTCCTCGTTTTTTTCATTCTCCCGGAGTATCTCAGTAATTTTGGTGGTGTTTCTCGTCGTCATTTGAAGATCGAAGAAGAGTTTTTCCTTTAAATCTTCCCCGTTCTCTCGAAGTTTCGTGGTTCTAGCTTCATGTTATCCTCTCATATTATTCCATTTGTCAGTTATTCTTTTTATCCATCCGGAGTATTTCAGGAGTTGCTTTCCCTCTCGATCATCCAGAGGTCACCTTTTCGGAAGATTTCTTCGTTCTAAGTTTTCAGCTTCGGTCGTCTCAATATTATCCCGGTGCTTCGTTCAAGTGTTCTTTAATCAGCTCATGATCTCTTTGTTCTTTTGCATCTAAATCCCCTCTAGCATATTTGTTTTTCTAATTCTTCCCGGTGATTCATTATCTTTCCTTAGTCATTTTCGAATTCTTCCGGTGCTTCGTTCAAGGCTCGCAGTCTCTTCTTTCAATTGCATCTTCAGTCCCTCAAGTATATTCTTGTTTTTCCTATTTTTCCCGGTGAGTCATTCTCCTTCGTCATTCAATTTTGAATTCTAACGGTGGTTCGTTCAAGACCCCTTTTCATTTGTAATCATATTAATTCATTCGTTCTTTCAATCCTAACGGTGATTCATGAAGACCTTCTCAAGTTTGCGTTATGTCACTTCTTAATCCTTTTCAAGAAGAATAAGTAGTATGCAAAATACATTGCTTGTCATCAATTTAATTTGATGAAGGATAAGCATACAATAAATCTTATTCTTATTTCATCATCATCAAGTAATTCCTTTCTTTGGAGTTTGTTCTTGAGGAATAAATTCTAGTTTCTAGTGATTCATCTTTCTCTTCCGGAGTTCAAATTTCCTCGGCCATCTCGTCGGAACCTCCATCTAAGTCACCGCAAGCTTTAATCTTATTCTTTCATCCTTCATTCTATCTCATCATCTTTTGTCACCGGAGTTCTTCATGGTGGTTCTTTATGATTTAATTCATTCTTCAAGAGCTCATCAAGATTTTGTTGGTGGAGTTCAAGTATCTTTCTTCTCGCGTCTCAAAGTGCAATTAATTCTCCGAATTCCTTTGAAGTGGAGTTTTGCATTTCTTCGTCCTTCTAAGCTATCCAATCATTTCCGTTTGTGGTTGGTTATCACCTTATGATCTTGAGATGTTACCTATAAGTCCATGACAAGCTTATTCTTTCGTTGTTGTTTTTCTCAACAACTCCGTTCACCCCTTCCTTCTAAGTCATTTTCATTCAAGTCTTTCAGTTCTTCCGGAGGTTTTGTGTTGTTCCTCTCATCAAGTATCATTCCGTCCTCTCAAGTTCATGTTCTATTCTTTCCATGGTCAGTCAGAGTTCTGCCTAAATCCTTTCAGTCTTATTCGTTTCTTATCTCGTTCTAACCGGAGTGGCTTCAGAGTCTACCTTGTTCGTTGAGCATTTGGTTCTCGTCATTCTCGTCGTTCCTCTCTTCTTCTCGAGTGTTCTCGATTCTTTGCTTCTTCTCTTGAGTTCTTGTTTCACCTCATCCCTTTTTCCTTCCGTCTCGGTCCTAAGATCTTGGGGCGAGATCTCTTGTTAGTGGAGGAGTGTTGTAACGCCCCGGATTCGATGCGCCAGGTGTCTGTTAGTTATTCGCCGTCGTTGCCATGTCATTTGCTTGCGTGTGCATTTATTATCATGTCATCATGTGCATCTCATTTTGCATACACGTTCGTCTCATGCATCCAAGCATTTTCCCCGTTGTCCGTTTCGCGATCCGGCACTCCTATGTCCCCCGGCGCCCCCTTTTGCCTCTTTTCACGTGCGGGTGTTAAACATTCTCGGAATGGCCCGAGGTTTGCCAAGCGGCCTTGGTATAGCACCGGTAGACTGCCTGTCAAGTTTCGTGCCATTTGGAGTCCGTTTGATACTCCAACGGTTAACCGGGTAACCGTAAAGCCCCCTTCTCTTTGCAGCCCAACACCCCTTCAAAGTGGCCCAAAACCAGCAAACTCCCCTCCATGCTCTCGGCCGTTCGATCACGATCGCGTGGCCGAAAACCGCTCCTCATTTGGACTGTCCTAGCTCCCTCTACCTATTTCTAAACACCCCCCCTCCAAAATCCCGGTCTAACCCTAGATTTTCCCCTCCGCGCCGCGCCGGACATGTCTGTCCCCGGCCGGACGCGTCCGCGCCACCGCCCCGGCGAATCCTGCGTCGCCACGTGGCCCGCGCCGCCGCCCCACCGCGG
>NC_057807.1:206347003-206357790 GCF_018294505.1 Triticum aestivum | reverse complement strand
ATCCGGCACAGCCACCCCCTGCCGACGCCTCCCCGTGCCTCCCCGGCCACTCCGACCGCCGTCTCCTTCGCCAACTCCGGCCATCCTCCGGCGAGATCCGGCCTGGTGGATGAGATCCACCAAGCCCCGGAACCAAACGCCCGCGCCCGTCCCGTACCGTTCCGTCCCGGAACCCCTCCGTCCACTTTTTCCCGGGGTGAGATTTTGCTAAGTCCCCGTATCATTTGCATAATCATGCCATGTTCAACGCATCATAACTCTGCATCCGTAGCTCCGTTTCATGCGTGTAATATGTCAAATTGTTCGCCTCGACGAGTAACTTATTTATTCCATTGCATCATAATCATTTGAGTTCATCTTGATGCCCTAAATGCTGTTGGAAGAGTGCATATTGATGTTAATCTGCTGGAACTGTTATAACATGCTCATTTGTCATTTTTGCCATGATTGATGTGTGCATACTATGAGGTTGATGTCTACATGTGTTTTGATCTATGCCATGGCATCTTTCCAGTGGTGCTACCCATGTATTTTTGTGAGTTGTGTGCTGAGTGCATCAAGCTTGTTAAGGAGGGTACTTGCTGTTACTGTTTTGCTAGGCAGATTCTATTATTTTGTGATGCCATGTAAACCTGCTGCTACAAGTCATTTCGTGCATATTCTGGAGATGTTTACTAAGGATGAGTTGTTATACATGTCTTGCTCTATGCATTCATGCCCCTGGTCGAATTTATAGCCTGCTTTAACATGTTGTAATCTTGCTCCAAACTTGCTAAATGATGTTGCTGTCAGCCTGTTAACATTAAGTTCAGTTTTGGCCATGTGTTTTGCTAGTGATCCATGCACCCTATGAACTTGTTCCTGCCATGCTTAGCTTCATAAACATGTCTTCTTACTGTTGGTTGCCTTGCCATGCCATTTATTGCTCTGTGGTGAGTGGTTCAAGCTCACCAACATGCCTACTTATTGTTGTTCCTGCCATGTTTGAATCTGTAATATAACTTGCCATGTTTACATGGGTGCCATCCTATCTTCGGTTCCTTTTTGGCTCATGGTCAGTAAGGGAGTCTTGTTCTATGCATTTAGTAGTATAATGCCATGCCTTTGTTGGCCATGATAAGTTCCTGTAACATGTTGTTTGCTTGCTCTAAACATTGCAACCTGATGTTATTTCCTGATAAGTCTGAAACTGTTATCATTTGCAATCTTACCATGTGTGTTTGAGCATGTTCTAGTGATTTCTGGAGATAGCTCAGTGTTCGTGTTTTGTTATGCTTTACCTGTACTTCATGCTCATGCCTTTTGTTATTATGTTGGGATGCTTTAACTTGTTGTTTTGATGCTTGCAAGATGCCTAGTTGCTGTTTTGGACAGATTGTTGTTATGACTTGTATAGAGTGTATGTGTTGCACCGTTGCTCCGTTTTGAGTGTGCTCTATATGAAACTTTCTTGATTTTGCATGTAGTTTCATATTATCATGTTGTATCCTTGTTTTGAGGTGTTTTCTTGATGTTTGTATGCATTTTGCATCAATGCCATGTTTAACTTGTTTTGCTCATATCTTCTAGGCCGTAGCTCCGAATCTAATGAACTTTATATGTAACTTGACTAGAATTTCGTGTAGATCCTCTTGGTGCTCTTTAACTTGCTGTTTAACAACTTGAACATAAGGTTTGTTCAGATCTGGACCAATTTCGAAATATGCATATGAGGACTTACCGGAATTGTTATATGTTGTTTCCGGCCTCACTTAAACTTGCTTTGATGTGTTGTTCTTGTTTGCATCATCTCTTGCCATGAGTAGCTTCATGTAGCCTTGTCATGCATCATGCTTGTTGTGCATCATGTCTTGTTTATGTGTGGTGTGTTTACTATGTTGTGTGCTTCTTCTCGATAGCTCCCGTTTCGTTGCGATCGTGAGGATTCATTCGTCTACGTGTGGTTCGTCTTCATGGCTTCATCTTCTTCATGGACTCGTTCTTCTTCCTTGCGGGATTTCAGGCAAGATGACCGCTACCCTGGATCTCACTACTAACATTTCTATGCTTTGCTTCGTTCTATCGCTATGCTGCGTTACCTATCATTTGCTCATCAAGCCTCCCAAATTGCCATGAACTTCTAACCTTTGACACCATTCCTAGCAAACCATTGATTGGCTATGTTACCGCTTTGCTCAGCCCCTCTTATAGCGTTGCTAGTTGCAGGTGAAGTTGAAGATTGCTCCATGGTGGACAGGGTTATGTTGGGGTATCACAATATCTCTTATATTATTAATGCATCTATATACTTGGTAAAGGGTGGAAGGCTCGGCCTTATGCCTAGTGTTTTGTTCCACTCTTGTTGCCCTAGTTTCCGTCATACCGGTGTTATGTTCCCGGATTTTGCGTTCCTTACGCGGTCAGGTGATTTATGGGACCCCCTTGACAGTTCGCTTTGAATAAAACTTGTCCAGCAAGGCCCAACCTTGGTTTTACCATTTGCCTCACCACCACCTATACCCTTCCCTTGGGTCGGCCAACCCAAGGGTCATCTTATTTTTAGCCCCCACGGGCCAGTGCTTGTCTAAGTGTTGGTCCGAACCGAGCAACCTGCGGGGCCACCTCGGGGCAACTCGAGGGCTGGTTTTACTCGTAGCTTGACTTATCCGGTGTTGCCCTGAGAACGAGATATGTGCAGCTCCTATCGGGATTGTCGGCGCATCGGGCGGCTTTGCTGGTCTTCTTTTACCATTGTCGAAATGTCTTGTAAACCGGGATTCCGAGACTGATCGGGTCTTCCCGGGGAGAAGGAATATCCTTCGTTGATCGCGAGAGCTTATCATGGGCTAAGTTGGGACACCCATGCAGGGTATAAACTTTCGAGAGTCGTGCCCGCGGTTATGTGGTAGATGGGAATTTGTTAATGTCCGGTTGTAGATAACTTGACACCAGATCCGAATTAAAATGCATCAACCGCGTGTATAGCCGTGATGGTCTCTTCTCGGCGGAGTCCGGGAAGTGAACACGGTTTCCGGGTTATGATTGACGTAAGTAGGTGTTCAGGATCACCTCTTGATCATTACTAGTTGACGACCGTTCCTTTGCTTCTCTTCTCGCTCTTATTTGCGTATGTTAGCCACCATATATGCTTAGTCGCTGTTGCAACCTCACCACTTTACCCCTTCCTTTCCCTTTAAGCTTTGCTAGTCTTGATACCCATGGTAATGGGATTGCTGAGTCCTCGTGGCTCACAGATTACTACAACAACAGTTGCAGGTACAGGTTATGCGATGATCCTGACGCGAGAGCGATGCTTGCTTGCTTTGAGTTCTTCTTCTGCTTCTTCTTCGATCAGGGGATAGGTTCCAGGTCGGCAGCCTGGGCTAGCAGGGTGGATATTGTTTGAGTTTCTGTTTATGATTCATCCATAGTCGGATGTTGTTCTTGTATGTTGTATTGTTGTATTCATGCGTCATTGTATGTATTGGATGTATCCCCACTATTATGTAATGTTGATGTAATGATATCCACCTTGCAAAAGCGTTTCAATATGCGGGTCTATCCTTGGTGGGACCTTCGAGTTCCTTTTGGATAGGGTCGCATATTGGTCGTGACAAAGAAGCACTACGGTCGTTGGATGGACATCGTACGGTCACTGGAGCTAGAATCGTGCATAATGACTAAGTTGACAAAGCCCTCCGTCCCCGTCAACTTAGTAGGCCCACAAGTCAGCCTGCCACTCCCAACTAACAGGGGGAGTATTCATTTTTTTTGTGCGTAATAAGGAGGCACTTCCTTGCATGCGAAGATATAGCTGGTGAGTCCGAGCTGTCAGCGGCGGTAACGTTTTTTTCACGAAATACTGAGGCCCTTTCGGTGGGTCCCTGATGTCAGGTGGACGAATCATTATTTTGCACGTAATAAGGAGACATTTCCTTGCGTGCGGCCGTGGACCCAGCTGTCGGCCTTTCCATGTACAGTCCACTTCAGATGCATGTCAGTCATTGACCACGTTGACCAGGCCGCGCCGAGAGCACCAGGGCGGTGGATGACGGCGAGGCCTCGGAAGGGAACGACACGGAGGCAGGGAAGACTCAGCAGTTGTTTCCCATGCGGAGGGGAGTACGACTGAACGAGGGTTTACTGGTTCGTCTACCGTCGCCGGAGAATAACAGCAGGTGTGGGTGAGTAGAGGGATGGCTAGGCCAGCGATGGGAGTACGGTGGGGTGGTGAGGCCTGCGCGGCAGCACAGCCGGCCGCGGGGAGGAGGGAGCAGGCAGTCCCGCCGGCGCTTGTTTGAGCGGCTGGAGCAGGAAGAGCAGAGATTGAAGAAGCACGACGGCCGTTGGATGGACATCTAGCCGTCACTGCTTGTGCGTCAACCTTTCTTTTAGGAAATCCTCAAATCTGTGAAAAACAGCATACAACCCATCTGCCATTATTTCTAATAATTTACAGCCCATTTGCTAATTCTTAAGGTTTTTTTGGAGCCCGTATTCTTTTTGTTAGCATTACAGCCCATATTGTGGCCACGGTTAAAAAATTATACGAAATTTTGCATATTTCGGTGCGGTCCGAACTGTTTTTAATCCTGAAATTTCGACTCACATTCAAACTGATTTTAAAAATAAATGTATATCAACATAAAATCCAACAAATTCTCCACGCATAAAAATTAATGTAATTAAAAATCTTGAAATGAAAAAAAATATTTGAAACTAATTGCCGGTTTGATGTGTTTTAAAAATGTACAGCCCATTTCTCATTACTGATGGGCCATTTTCTCGGCCTGCCGAATGAAAAGCTCTCCTCGTCTTGAAAGATTTGCAGCCCAACAGGCCTGACAAAGCGACTTAATTGGCAAATCACAAAAAAACTGGGTTGTGGCCGTGGACCCAGCTGTCAGCCTCTCCACGTACAGTACTCTTCCGATGGAAGTCGTTCCTTGACCACGTTGACCATGCCGCATGGAGAGCACCACGGCGGTGGACGACGACTAGGCCTAGCAAGGGGACGACGCGGAGCCGGGGAAGACGCGGCAGTGGAAGCCCGTGCGGAGAGGAGTACGAGGGTTCACTGGTTCGGCTGCGGTGTGAGGCTGCCGTCGCCGCAGGGCCTGGCCAGCGGTGGGAATAGTAGGGGGCGGTGAGGCCTCCGCGGCAGCACAGCCGGCCACGGGAGGCAGCAGCATGCGGCACGACCGGCGCTGCTTTGGGCGGCTGGAGCAAGAAGACCAGAGGTTGAAGAAGCACTGCGGCCGTTGGATGGACATCGTACGGTCACTGGAGCTAGAATCGTTCATATTGACTAAGTTGACAAAGCCCTTCGGCCGCGTCAACTTAGTAGGCCCACAAGACAGCCTCCCACCAAGGTGGGTCCTAGCTAGCCGGGGGAGTATTCATTTTTTGTGCGTAATAAGCAAGCATTTCCGGTGGGTCCGAGCTGACAGCGGGGGGAACGTTTTTTTCACGAAATACGGTGGCCCGTCCGGTGGGTCCCGGCAGTCAGGGGGAAACGATTTATTTCGCAAAATACTGGTGGCCCATCCGGTGGGTCCTCGCTGTCAGGTGGAGGAATAATTATTTTCTGCATAATAAGGAGGCACTTCCTTGCGGCTGCCGTGGACCCAGCTGTCAGCCTCTCCATGTACAGTACTCTTCCGATGGAAGTCGATCGTTGACCACATTGACCACGCCACGCCGAGAGCACCACAGTGGTGGACGACGGTGAGGCCTAGGAAGGGGATGACGCGGAGCCGGGCCACGGGAGGCAGGAGCAAGCGGTAGCATAGCCGGCCACGGGAGGCAGGAGCAGGTGGCACGACCGGTGCTGCTTTGGGCGGTTGGAGCAAGAAGACCAGAGGTTGAAGAAGCCGTATGGCCGTTGGATGGACATCATACGATCACTGGAGTATTGACTAAGTTGACAAAGCCCTCTGTCCCTGTCAACTTAGTAGGCCCACAAGTCAGCCCAACAATATGGCGGGTCCCAGCTAGCAGGGGGTATTCATTTTTTTGGGCGTAATAAGGAGGCACTTCCTTGCGTGCGAAGATATAGCTGGTGGGTCCGACCTGTCAGCGGGGGGAACATTTTTTTCGCGAAATACAGAGGCCCTTCCTGTGGGTCCTAGCTGTCAGGTGGAGGAATCATTATTTTGTGCGTAATAAGGAGGCATTTCCTTGCGTGCGGCCGTGGACCCAACTGTCAGCCTCTCCACGTACAGTCCACTTCCGATGGATGTCGTTCATTGACCATGTTGACCTGGTTGCGCCGAGAGCACCAGGGCAGTGGACGACGGCGAGGCCTAGGAAGGGAACGACACGGAGCCAGGGAATACTCGGTAGTTGTTTCCCACGCGGAGGAGTATGAGGGTTTACTGGTCCGTCTGCCGCCGCCGGAGAATAACAACATGTGTGTGTGAGTAGAGGGATGGCTAGGCCAGCGATGGGAGTACGGTGGGGCCGTGAGGTCTGCGCGGCAGCATAGCCGACCGCGGGAGGAGGGAGCAGGCAGTCCCGCCGGCGCTTGTTTGAGCGGCTGGAGCATGAAGAGCAGAGATTGAAGAAGCACGAGAGCCATTGGATGGATATCCAATAGTCACTGCTCTCGTGTGTTGACTAAGTTGACAGGGTGTTGCGTGTGCGTCAACCTTTTTTTTATGAAAGCATACGCATCAACCTGTAGTAGGCGCACAAGTCAGCCTCAAATCTGTGGAAAACAGCATACAACCCATTTGCCATTATTTCTAATAATGTACAGCCCATTTGCTAATTCTTAAGATTTTTTTGGAGCCCATCTTCTTTTTGTTAGCATTACACCCCATATTGTGGCCACGGTTAAAAAGTATACGAAATTTTGCATATTTCGGTGCGGTCAACTATTTTTAATCCAGAAATATCGATTCACATTCAAACTATTTTGAAAAATAATTTATATAAATATAAAATCAAAACAATTGTCCACGCATAAAAATCAATGGAATTTAAGATCTTGTAATGAAAAAAATTGAAACTAATTCCCGGTTTGATGTATTTTAAAAATGTACAGGCCATTTCTAGGCAAACCGAATGAAACTCTCCTCGTCTTGAAACATTTGCAGCCCAGCAGGGCCGATAAAGCAAGTAGGCCTTGTTTGGGTATTTCTTAAAAAAAATAGAACTGGGCTAGCCATTTTCAGCAAGAAAAAAACACAACTGGGCTCATGATGTGGTAAACATAAATAAAACCATGGCTAGACGGGCCACAACCCCCACACAGCCCCGTTGTTACCCTGATCCGTCGCTAAAACTAGTATAAATAACAACTGCTTGTTCCTCATTGTCTCAAAAAAACTGCTTGTTCCTCAAAAAAACTGCGCGACTTGCTGGGTCCCTGGTGTCAGCCGCTCGTAGTGTAATTCTCTCGTTTATTGACTACGTTGACGATGGCGTGAGCCCCAGATGTCCAACCATTAGGAGGAACCATATTTTTGGGCTTGTACTATAGAGGCACTTTCTTGTGTACTGCCATGACGCTGGTGGGTCCCTACTGTCATCCTCTCCACGTACAGTCATATCCTTGTTCCTCTCGGTTGTTGACGACATTGACAACGCAAGAGGGCGGCGCACCGCGCACGGCGAGCGAACCAAGGCCGCAAGGCGGAGGACGACGGCGAGGCCTCGGACGGAATGAATAGGAGCCATTGAAGATGCGCCGGTCTAGTCGCAGGCAGAGGGGAGTACGAGGGTTGACTGGTGGGGGTGGTGGGGGCTAGTCACTTGGCTTCTGTAATGCACAGTGAGCTCAAGCAGCCGGCGTGAGTGATGTTATTTCCCTTGGTTGTGATTTGTTACAGTATTTCACTCTAAATTAAATGAATGGCAAGCCATTTTCCTTGTTTCAAAGAAAATATGACAGTCACAGCCAAGTTGAAAAGGGCAGGAACATCTAAATCCAGCTTACAAATTGTACAAAAGCACGAGGGTTGATTGTTCATCAGGTTTACAAAAAAAATTGATTGAAAAGGGCAACAACATCTAACTCCAGCACTGTTTTCGGCAGTCGCAGTCAAATGGATCGGTCAGGTCCATAGAATGAACATCCTGGATCGTAAAATTTACTGGATTATGACCACAATATGTTGTAAATAGAAGCCCGACACGTTCAGAAGCTCTTTTGCCCACCTGAAACTCCTTTTTTTGCTCTTCGACATACCCATCCGTCAAAACCATGCTGCTGATAAACTTAAGCCTGATGGACAATAGTAAACCTCGCATTCAGCAGGAAGAATGTGACAAATCTTGTGTTTGCACGGTTGGCTACATATCATTCTAGTGTTATTTTCTTCAATCGAATCTCATGAGAAGTGAGAAAATCCCGATGCTTACGAATCCACCGATTGGTTATAACTTTCTTACCCCGTCCTGTTGCCTAAATAGACATGAAAATTGAAAACAGTTAAGGTCTAAAAGAAGAGTGTCGAAAGAGCAACATCTGAACGGTTAATTCTAGTATACTATATGCGGGCTTCCAATGTGCGTGAAATTATCACCTTTATATACAACTTCTCCAGACATGGAAAGCATTGCAGCAAGCCAATAATCTTGTTCAGATCAAAACTATTCATTTGGATATATAAGATCTTGACAGAATCCAGCACCATTGATAGGCCATCCATGGAGAAACTCTTCATTGAGCATAGAACATAATATTAGTACAAAATGTGTACTCCAAGATGATATATAAATTAGCACAGAAATTTAAAATGCAGCATATGGTTACAAGTGTAGATGATAATATAAAGTACCTGAAGAACTGTGGAGCCAAACACCATATTGAAATGAGCACAGAGATCATGTATTACACCCAAGGTCTCCAGTTTAGGTGCAGAGAGGACGGTTATTTGCAACGGTGAATAACTAGAATCAAGGATCAACCTTTGAAGTGAAGGGGCCTCTTGGATGATGAGCTACCTTCCGTCAAAAGAAATTCCAATTCTTACAAGGTTAGGCGACTTTATTTGGAGACAACCGATTCTAACTGTGAAAACAAGCACCAAGCACTCCAGCGCAGGGCAACTGGAGTGGATGATGCTGTGCAATCAGGCCTCCGATATACGAACCCGCACAAGTGAAAGTTTCTTGAGAAATGGGAGTCGAAGGTTTAGTACCAGATTGTCTGGAAGGTAGCACAACGCAAAGGTGGCGGTGTGGAGAGAGGAGGAAAACCGCGAGATGGACATCGATGCTGACGACACAAGTTCATGGCATTCTGTATGTGGTATGTGATTTCCAGGGGAATAGTAGAACTCAAGCAGCTGTAGTTCTGTGAATTCAGGGGATTTCAGCCAGACATCCACCATGCAGGGCATGGTATGCTTGCTCGGGTAGCATGACGGGATGCAGAGGCTTTGAACGGAGCCATGGTGGGAGGAGATGATGGCTCTGGGGATTTCAAAATCATTAAAGAGAGATAGCTGACGACAGTCGAGATTAAGGGGCACGGTGCTCCATAGAGGGCGCCACCGAATTGAGAGGACTTGGGTGCGGCAGCAATCCTTGGTGGGGAGAAGCGAGATGATCTCCCCAAGGACGGCGTCCGGGAGATCGCTGATGCGGTCCACCCGAGATTCTACGGGTTCCTGGGATCCGGTGGGGGCGGGGTCGCCGCTTCTCCCGGCGCTGCCGGGTGCGGGATCTACAACAGGCGTCGCTGCTGGCGGGAGCCTCATCTTCTTGGCGCTGGGGTCAGCCGACTCCATTTTCCTCGAGGGCATCGCGTCGCGCTCACGAATTTGAGCAGAGTAACGAATGACGAGCCTAGTTGTAGTGCGAGGGAAGAAGGGAAGCTGGGGGTTTTCTGTAGGAGTGAGGAAGAAGGGGAGCTGGGGTTTTCTGTAGGAATGAGCTGGCGTGAGGTGGGTGGGAGCGAGGAGGAAGAAGAGCACCCAGGTTTTTTTGTGGGGGAGGGGGGGCGGTGTGCTGGGTGTGGGTAGCGCCTTTTGAATTGATTTTACTATTTACTAGTGTGGATTGGCTGTTTTGTCTTGGGCCCAGAGAAACAATTACTACTAGTACAATGGAGAAACTCTACAGCTACCCAGAAAAACAATTACTACTTGTACAGTGGAGACACTCTACCGCTTCTGGCTCCTCCTAGGTCATTGAAACGTCTCCCTCTACTGAATGACGTTATACTTTTGTTCACCGACATTAGCAAATTAGCAGGCAGTATGCAGGCGGAGAGTCACCCCGATCGTAGCGCGGCAGTAACGACCGTCGTATCACAAAACCCCACCTCCCCGCAGTCTAAGTTTGACGGACGAAGCAACCATCATTTCACTCCTCGCTGAATCCCCTTCTCCCTCACCGTCTTCAAGAAAGGCAACACTCGCATCTGCCACTGTTCTTCTCTCCCAACAGAGGGAAGGTAAGCGGATCCTTGATGTTGGTATATTTTCGTTCAGAGAAAAAAAAAGAACTTTTGCAAAGCAGTAACCGATCCTCACTCTATTTTTTGTTTCATTGTCATTGCGATTGTGTTTTCCTTTTAGTGGTCTCCTAGTATTCGTCAGTTTCATGATGGACCAAGGAGAACCAGGCAAAGATCTACCGATATTGGAGCAGACGCGGGAGGCTGATCCCCACGAGACAGAGAGCTCCAAGAAGATGGAGGCAACCACCGAGTCGACCCCAGATACGCTCACGGCCACTACTGAGATGGTCAACGCCCTGTTTGAGGTTACAGCCCCCGTGGCACTGCAGGAGCAGTTTTCCCCCTTCGAGGATGTGCCCCCCCCCCCGTTGAGCTGCCCAAGGTGATTTCCTTC